>NW_027196898.1:70000-74728 GCF_038502225.1 Cherax quadricarinatus | reverse complement strand
GTGTTTTCTGTCATGTGCTATTAGTACAATTACTATGACCACCACAGTCTCTAGTACCACTACTACTAATTTTACTACTACTACTATGACTGCTAGTACAACTACTACCCTACTAACACCTTTCTACATCCACAGAGGTAGTTACACTGGCTGCTGCTCCTACCATAGCAGGGACTACCAAAGTAGAGAACGTTACCTGTATCCAGTACCACGATAACCAGACTATCGTTCAACCTGCTAATGTAACGTAAGTTGATGCTGCCAATTGTTCAATGAGGTACAGATGTTTGTCAAGGGTTTTTGTTTAAAAATTGGTTTGTTTTCGTCAGTAACCCCCCTTCAGGTAAACATGTTCTGTAGGTAACAGTAGTAATCCCTGTGATTTCTTTCTCAGATACACATGCCCTGGAGGATTTGTAGGCCTTGGTACTATCTTCAACTTTGTCAGTAGTAACTGCTCCTGGACTGGTCTGGTACAACCAGTCTGTGTTATACGTAAGTCTAATCCAACCTCTTATTTCCCTATGTTCTTTATTTTCCTGTGTTCTTCATTTCCTTCTATGTTCAAACACTTCTCCCACATTTGCCTCCAGATTTTCCTTACTCCTGTAAGATGTAAGACCTCCTTGTGCAATGCACAGAATAGCCTCCTTCCTTTCTTCATCACAACTGCAAATTTTCTGATGAATAAGACACATGCACAACATCTGGGGGCCTTTACTGATGAGATGAAGACACTCAGGTGTTTGCACATGTATTTTTACATGAGCCTGGCACTCTAGCCCATTACCATAACACAGTGAGTGTTTTCACGTATCTATCTGGTACCTGATTATGTTGGTACATAATGTGGAATGAGTATTCAGTGGGACAATGTTTTCACTCTATGTAGAGCTTTATCAAGCCATGATAAAGCTCTACATAGAGCTTAATGTGGCAGCTGCCTGATTGATTGATTATCCTTGACTCACACACCTGGTAATACAATAGGTTTTAATCTAGAGAGAAGTAGCTAGTTCTTCACAGTAGATAGCCTCAGTGTGGACTTCCAAGGTCTCTGCTGTCTGTCCCATGCACTCTCATGTACTCCCCTGTACTGTCTTCATAATCATAAGTGTGGCCAGTGAAGTTGTACATTATGAATATAGCCATAGTCTAGTGGCCTGCACACCTGGTTGTATCATGATAACCAAGGTAGAAACAAAGGACGAACAAAATGACAGCGTGAGTAAATACTCGTATATTTCCTTAACCAAACAACAAGCAGTTATATGTACAATATATACAGAGGATATGTACAGAAAGTCAGTTTGCAAGCAAGGAACATACTGACAACTGTCTTCAACCAGACTTGGAGGTAAGTTTGCCAAAGTTGTTTTTACCAGTGTACCACATCACTTCACAACATCGGCAGGATTCCCTGTGATTGGCTGGTTGAGCCAAGGTGCTAGCATGATGAGTGGGCACTGCTTGTTATACTCGTAGCATCTGCTATAGTGGTCGAGAGGGCATGCCTATGTGGGTGTGTTACATACCTGGAGTATACCTGGAGAGTGTGTTTTGGGGGTTAATGCCCCTATGGCCCAGTCTGCAACCAGGCCTCATATGCCAGATAAATTGACCCGTAAACGGTCCAAACGTATACAGTGGACCCCCGGTTAACGATATTTTTTCACTCCAGAAGCATGTTCAGGTGCCAGTACTGACCGAATTTGTTCCCATAAGGAATATTGTGAAGTAGATTAGTCCATTTCAGACCCCCAAACATACACGTACAAACGCACTTACATAAATACACTTACATAATTGGTCGCATTCGGAGGTAATCGTTATGCGGTGGTCCACTGTATATACGTTTTTTCAACATTTGAAAATATGTAAAAAAAAGTAGATCTTTTTGTTTGTTTCTTACATTTGAAAATGTATAAAAAAACTTTGATCTACTTTTTTTTTTGTTACATTTGAAAATATGTAAAAAAAACATAGATCTACTTTTGTAGCGCTACACATGTGAACGTAGATCTGCTGGACCGTTTACGGGTTAAAGCATACTCTTAGCATACCACATGTATACACCCTCTTCACCTCTCATATACTTCACGTTCTTCACTGCCAAGTCTTCAATGAAATTTTACTGGTAAAGGCTCAGTCCTGTTTATAATAGTTCATTTTATTTCACATTCTCTTTTTTTATGCCACCTGTGTACCATTTTAAAAAGCGTTTGTTATGATAACTTTTTCTCCTGTACCGTCATCTGTACCTCCTCATTCCACTAGTCGCTTCTCTTTCCTCCGGCACCCGCCCTCTGTACCCACAAACTTACCAACATTCTAACACTGGAATTCCTAACTCTATCCCACACTTCCTCCTTATAACCTGCTCTCTCTATCCCAACATTAATGTAACATTTACTTGTATCCAAGCATAATTACTGCTTACTGGTGACATTCTTTTTGTATCCCGTCTACCTTTTACTCTCACAGTAGCTACAACTAAATAATGATGTGATATATCTATCATCAGGCCTGGTCACAGACCGGGCCACGGGGGCGTTGACCCCCAGAACTCTCTCCAGGTAAACTCCAGGTAAACTCCCTTTACAGCATGAATATCCAGAAGTCTATCCATTAATCTTTTATCAACTACACAGTGTAACTATCATTACATCCTATGTCATATTTCATGTACTTGTTGATCTCTAATGAAAAAGTTTGGTGTTTTCCAAAACCAGTACTTCTGTGCCTTCCTTCAGAATCCATGGTGATGCTGTGTGTCTGTGTACTTACCTATTTGTACTCGCCTATTTTTTGGCTGGTTCCACTTCCTGACAACTATATGGCTGAAGAAATACTTCCTAACATCCCTGTGACTCATCTAAGTCTTCAACTTCCAATTGTGACCCCTTGTTGTTGTTTCCCATCTCTGGAACATTCTATCCCTATCCAACCTGTCAGTTCCTCTCAGTATTTTATGTCATTACATGTCCTCCCCTATCCCTCCTGTCCTCCAGTGTCGTCAAGTCAGTTTTCCTTAACCTATTCTTGTAGGACATTTCCCTTAGCTCCAGAACTAGTCTTGTTGCAAACTTTTGCACTTTCTCTAATTTCTTGAGATGCTTGACCAGGTGTGGATTCTCTGCTGGTGCTGCGTACTGTAATACGGGCCTGATGTACACGGTGTACAGAATCTTGAATGATTCCTTACTCAGGTGCTGAAGCACTGTTCTTAGTTTTGCCAGGCGCCCATATACTGCAACAGTTATTTGACTGATGTGTACCTCAGAAGATGTGCTCAATATTATACTCACCTCGAGATCCTTTTCTTTGAGTGAGGTTTGCAACCTTTGGCTCTCCTAACCTGTACTCCATCTATGGTCTTCTTTGGCCTTTCCTAATCATGACTGCACTTTGTGGGGTTAAACTCCAGGAACCAGTTGTTGCACCAGGCTTGCAACCTGTCCAGATCCCTTCACAAAGTCTGCAAACAGGGACACCTCTGAATCTGTAAGTTCCGTCATGTCATTCACATATACCAGAAACAGTACCGGCCTTAAGACTGACCCTCGTGGAACCCCATTCGTCACAGGTGCCCAGTCTGACACCTCGTCGTGTATCATCACTCATTGTTTCCTTCTTGTCAGGTATTCTCTAATCTATTGCAGTGCCTTTCCTGTTAAGCCTGCCTGCTCATCTAGCTTCTGTGTAGAACTGTGTCAAAAGCCATCATACAGTCTAAGAAAATGCAGTCTACCCACCCCTCTCTCCTGTCTTACTTCTGTCACCTTGTTATAAAACTCCAGTAGGTTTGTAACACAGGATTTCCTTTCCTTGAAACAGTGCTGGTTATCGTGTATGAGATCATTCTAGGTGCTCCACCGCTCTTCTCCTGATAAGCTTCTCCATGACTTTACTTCCTATACATGTCAGTGACACTGGTCTGTGTTTTAATGCTGTCTGTCTCCTTTCTTAAACATTGGTACTATATTTGCTGTCTTCTATACCTTGGGTAGTCGCCCTGTTTCGATAGATGTGTTGAAAGCTGTTGTTAGTGACATACACAGTACTTCTGCTCCCTCTCTCAGGACCCATGGAGATGTCCAGTCCCACTGCCTTTGAGGCATCTGGTTCACTTAGCAGCCTCTTCACCTCCTCCTCGGTTGTGTGTAGTGTGTCCAGCACTTTCCTCAGGATCTGATATCCGGATGGGAAAGATGACATCTGTTATCATTCCTGTGAGCCTTGTTGCCGTGAGTGCTATGATGTCTAGGGATGCCCCCATGAATCGTGCCACTCCTCACATTTATTTATTGTCTGCATTGCTGTTCCATACCTTCAAATTCTTTTCTAATACTGTATTCTGGGGGGGGGCTGTGGTGGCTGAGTGAGTGGGATACCTGGCAGGATACTATGGGAAGCTGTGTAGGTGGAGTTTGTTAGGGGGGGGGGCTGTGTGTTCTGAATATGGTTTGTTTTGGGTTAATTTGTTTGGTTGTAGTGTTGTGTGGGTAGTTCTGACAGAGGTTGTGTTTCCTGGGCCTCTTGAGTCAGGGCTCCCATGCCTGTCTATTCTTGTCTCTCTTTCCTGCCCCTTGTGTCTTTTATCCTCTCAGTTTGTCACTCTATTTGTGGTCTGTCATGGTCGAGGTACACCTATGTGTGTGTGTGTGCACTCACCTGTCTGTGGTTGCAGGGGTCGAGTCACAGCTCCAGGCCACATCAGTGTGTATG
>NW_027196898.1:50000-65000 GCF_038502225.1 Cherax quadricarinatus | reverse complement strand
TACATTGTGCATGTATACCTTGTACATGTATACCTTGTGCATGTATACCTTGTGCATGTATACCTTGTACATGTATACCTTGTACATGTATACCTTGTACATGTATACCTTGTGCATGTATACCTTGTACATGTATACCTTGTACATGTATACCTTGTACATATATACATTGTGCATGTATACCTTGTACATGTATATCTTGTACATGTATACATTGTACATGTATACCTTGTACATGTATACCTTGTACATGTATACCTTGTGCATGTATACCTTGTACAAGTATACATTGTGCATGTATACCTTGTACATGTATACCTTGTGCATGTATACCTTGTACATGTATACCTTGTACATGTATACCTTGTGCATGTATACCTTGTACATGTATACCTTGTACATGTATACCTTGTGCATGTATACCTTGTACATGTATACCTTGTGCATGTATACCTTGTGCATGTATACCTTGTGCATGTATACCTTGTACATGTATACCTTGTACATGTATACATTGTGCATGTATACCTTGTACATGTATACCTTGTGCATGTATACCTTGTACATGTATACCTTGTGCATGTATACCTTGTACATGTATACCTTGTGCATGTATACCTTGTACATGTATACCTTGTGCATGTATACCTTGTACATGTATACCTTGTACATATATACATTGTGCATGTATACCTTGTACATGTATACCTTGTGCATGTATACCTTGTACATGTATACCTTGTACATGTATACGTTGTGCATGTATACCTTGTACATGTATACCTTGTGCATGTATACCTTGTACATGTATACCTTGTACATGTATACATTGTGCATGTATACCTTGTGCATGTATACCTTGTGCATGTATACCTTGTACATGTATACCTTGTACATGTATACATTGTGCATGTATACCTTGTACATGTATACCTTGTACATGTATACCTTGTGCATGTATACCTTGTACATGTATACCTTGTGCATGTATACGTTGTGCATGTATACCTTGTGCATGTATACTTTGTAAATGTATACCTTGTACATGTATACCTTGTACATGTATACCTTGTGCATGTATACCTTGTGCATGTATACCTTGTACATGTATACCTTGTGCGTGTATACCTTGTACGTGTATACCTTGTGCTTGTATACCTTGTGCATGTATACCTTGTACATGTATACCTTGTACATGTATACCTTGTACATGTATACCTTGTACATGTACTGGTAGAAATAGATATGATGGACCACTGGTCCCACACCTACATGACCAGCACCATCTAACACTGTTGCCCTTCCCACTCAAGTTCCTCTCCTGTCCCCACTCAAGTTCCTCTCCTGTCCCCACTCAAGTTCCTCTCCTGTCCCCACTCAAGTTCCTCTCCTGTCCCCACTCAAGTTCCTCTCCTGTCCCCACTCAAGTTCCTCTCCTGTCCCCACTCAAGTTCCTCTCCTGTCCCCACTCAAGTTCCTCTCCTGTCCCCACTCAAGTTCCTCTCCTGTCCCCACTCAAGTTCCTCTCCTGTCCCCACTCAAGTTCCTCTCCTTTCCCCACTCAAGTTCCTCTCCTTTCCCCACTCAGTTCCTATACAGTTTTACCTATATAGGCCTATATAGTCTATGATATAGGTAGGCCTATATAACACACCATGTATGGTCTTGTAAGTTTGAAGCCCAGCTGATGATGCTTCTGTAAGGTCCCTAGCAAGTTTGAAGCCTAGTTGAAGCAGCATTCTCAAGGTCTCTAATCCTGTAAGTTTGAAACCTAACTAAAGGAGCATTCTCGCAGAAAACAATTTTGGAAATATGTCAAGTGGCCATGAGGACACTTGCAAATGGTGCTTGTGGAAAGTTGATGCCTATCTCCTGATGCATTCTTGAGGTATTAACAAATAATATAAATAATAATAATGACAAAATCGATAGTAGTAGTTGTTGTAGTTGTAGTTGTTGTTATAGTTGTTGTAGTTGTTGTTGTTGTAGTTGTTGTAGTTGTAGTTGTTGTAGTTGTTGTAATTGTTGTAGTTGTTGTAGTTGTTGTAGTTGTAGTTTTAGTTGTTGTAGCTGTTGTAGTTGTTTTATTTGTTGTAGTTGTTGTACTTGTTGTTTTAGTTGTTGTAGTTGTTGTAGTTATAGTTGTCGTAGTTGTTGTTGTAGTTGTTTTAGTTGTTGTAGTTGTTATTGTTGTAGTTGTAGTTGTTTTAGTTGTTGTAGTTGTTGTAGTTGTTGTAGTTGTTGTAGTTGTTTTATTTGTTGTAGTTGTTGTAGTTATTGTAGTTATAGTTGTAGTTGTTGTAGTTGTTATTGTTGTAGTTGTAGTTGTTTTAGTTGTTGTAGTTGTTGTAGTTGTTGTAGTTGTTGTAGTTGTTGTAGTTGTTTTATTTGTTGTAGTTGTTGTAGTTGTAGTTTTAGTTGTTGTAGTTGTTGTAGTTGTAGTTGTTTTAGTTGTAGTTGTTGTTTTAGTTGTTGTTGTAGTTGTAGTTGTTTTAGTTGTAGTTGTTGTTTTAGTTGTTGTAGTTGTAGTTGTTTTATTTGTTTTAGTTGTTTTAGTTGTTGTAGTTGTAGTTGTTTTAGTTGTTGTAGTTGTTTTATTTGTTGTAGTTGTTGTAGTTATAATTGTTGTAGTTGTAGTTTTAGTTGTTGTAGTTGTTTTAGTTGTAGTTGTTTTAGTTGTTGTAGTTGTTGTTGTAGTTGTTTTAGTTGTTGTAGTTGTAGTTGTTATAGTTGTAGTTGTTGTTTTAGTTGTTGTAGTTGTAGTTTTAGTTGTAGTTGTTGTAGTTGTTTTAGTTGTTGTAGTTGTTTTAGTTGTTGTAGTTGTTGTACTTGTAGTTGTTGTAGTTGTTTTAGTTGTAGTTTTAGTTGTAGTTGTTTTAGTTGTTGTAGTTGTAGTTGTTGTACTTGTAGTTGTTGTAGTTGTTTTAGTTGTTTTAGTTGTTGTTGTAGTTGTTTTAGTTGTTGTAGTTGTTTTAGTTGTTGTAGTTGTAGTTGTTATAGTTGCAGTTGTTGTAGTTTTAGTTGTAGTTGTTGTAGTTGTTTTAGTTGTTGTAGTTGTAGTTGTTTTAGTTGTTGTAGTTGTTGTAGTTGTTTTAGTTGTAGTTGTTGTTGTTTTATTTGTTGTAGTTGTTATAGTTGTAGTTGTAGTTGTTGTAGTTTTAGTTGTTGTAGTTGTTGTAGTTTTAGTTGTTGTAGTTGTTATAGTTGTTATAGTTATAGTTGTTGTAGTTGTTGTAGTTTTAGTTGTTGTAGTTGTTATAGTTGTTTTAGTTGTTGTAGTTGTTGTAGTTTTAGTTGTTGTAGTTGTTATAGTTGTTATAGTTATAGTTGTTGTAGTTGTTGTAGTTTTAGTTGTTGTAGTTGTTATAGTTGTTTTAGTTGTTGTAGTTGTTGTAGTTTTAGTTGTTGTTGTAGTTTTCGTTGTTGTTGTAGTTGTTATAGTTGTTGTAGTTGTTGTTTTAGTTGTTTTAGTTGTAGTTGTAGTTTTAGTTGTTGTAGTTATAGTTTTATTTGTTGTAGTTGTAGTTGTAGTTGTTTTATTTGTTGTAGTTGTAGTTGTAGTTGTTATAGTTATAGTTGTTGTTGTTGTAGTTGTTGTAGTTGTAGTTGTTTTAGTTGTTGTAGTTGTTGTAGTTGTTGTAGTTGTTGTAGTTGTTTTAGTTGTTGTAGTTGTAGTTGTAGTTGTTTTAGTTGTAGTTGTTGTAGTTGTTGTAGTTGTAGTTGTTGTAGTTGTTTTATTTGTTGTAGTTGTTGTAGTTGTTGTAGTTGTAGTTGTTGTAGTTGTTATAGTTATAGTTGTAGTTGTTGTAGTTGTTTTAGTTGTTGTAGTTGTTTTAATTGTTGTTGTAGTTGTTATAGTTGTTTTAGTTGTAGTTATAGTTGTTTTAGTTGTAGTTGTTGTAGTTGTTTTAGTTGTTGTAGTTGTTTTAGTTGTAGTTGTTGTAGTTGTTTTATTTGTTGTAGTTGAAGTTCTTATAGTTGTAGCTGTAGTTGTTGTAGTTGTTATAGTTGTTATAGTTATAGTTGTAGTTGTAGTTTTAGTTGTTGTTGTAGTTGTAGTTGTTATAGTTATAGTTATAGTTGTTGTAGTTGTTGTAGTTTTAGTTGTTGTAGTTTTAGTTGTTGTAGTTATAGTTATAGTTGTTTTAGTTGTTGTAGTTTTAGTTGTTGTAGTTGTTATAGTTGTTTTATTTGTTGTTGTTATAGTTGTAGTTGTTGTAGTTGTTTTAGTTGTTTTAGTTGTTGTAGTTGTTGTAGTTGTAGTTGTTGTAGTTGTAGTTGTTGTAGTTATAGTTGTAGTTGTTGTAGTTGTTGTAGTTTTAGTTGTAGTTGTTGTAGTTGTTGTAGTTGTTGTAGTTGTTTTAGTTGTTGTAGTTGTTATAGTTTTAGTTGTAGTTGTAGTTGTTTTAGTTGTAGTTGTTTTAGTTGTTGTAGTTGTTTTAGTTGTAGTTGTAGTTGTTGTAGTTGTTTTAGTTGTTGTTGTAGTTGTAGTTGTAGTTGTTTTAGTTGTTTTAGTTATAGTTGTTTTATTTGTTGTTGTTGTTTTAGTTGTTGTAGTTGTAGTTTTATTTGTTGTAGTTGTAGTTTTATTTGTTGTAGTTGTTGTAGTTGTTGTTTTAGTTGTTGTTGTAGTTGTTTTAGTTGTTGTAGTTGTTTTAGTTGTAGTTGTTTTAGTTGTAGTTGTAGTTTTGTTGTAGTTGTAGTTGTTTTAGTTGTTGTAGTTGTTGTAGTTGTTTTAGTTGTTGTTGTTTTAGTTGTAGTTGTTGTAGTTTTATTTGTTGTAGTTGTTGTAGTTGTTTTATTTGTTGTAGTTGTTGTAGTTGTTGTTTTAGTTGTTGTTGTAGTTTTAGTTGTTGTTGTAGTTTTAGTTGTTGTAGTTGTTTTAGTTGTAGTTTTAGTTGTTGTAGTTTTAGTTGTAGTTGTTTTAGTTGTTGTAGTTGTTTTAGTTGTAGTTGTTTTAGTTGTTGTTGTTGTAGTTGTTTTAGTTGTAGTTGTTTTAGTTGTAGTTGTTGTAGTTGTTTTATTTGTTGTAGTTGTTTTATTTGTTGTAGTTGTTTTATTTGTTGTAGTTGTAGTTGTAGTTGTTTTAGTTGTTGTAGTTGTAGTTGTTGTAGTTGTAGTTGTTTTAGTTGTAGTTGTTGTAGTTGTTTTATTTGTTGTAGTTGTTTTATTTGTTGTAGTTGTAGTTGTTTTATTTGTTGTAGTTGTTGTAGTTGTAGTTGTTTTAGTTGTAGTTGTAGTTGTTTTAGTTGTAGTTGTAGTTTTAGTTGTAGTTGTTTTAGTTGTAGTTGTTTTAGTTGTAGTTGTTGTTGTAGTTGTAGTTGTTGTAGTTGTAGTTGTTTTAGTTGTAGTTGTAGTTGTTGTAGTTATATTTGTTGTAGTTGTTTTAGTTGTAGTTGTAGTTATATTTGTTGTAGTTGTTGTAGTTTTATTTGTAGTTGTAGTTGTATTTGTTTTAGTTGTTGTAGTTGTTGTAGTTGTTTTAGTTGTAGTCGTTTTAGTTGTTGTAGTTGTTGTAGTTGTTTTAGTTGTTGTAGTTGTAGTTGTTTTATTTGTTGTAGTTGTTTTAGTTGTTTTAGTTGTTGTTGTAGTTGTTTTAGTTGTTGTAGTTGTTTTAGTTGTAGTTGTAGTTTTATTTGTTGTAGTTGTTGTAGTTGTTTTATTTGTTGTAGTTGTAGTTTTATTTGTTGTAGTTGTTTTAGTTGTAGTTGTAGTTGTTTTAGTTGTTTTATTTGTAGTTGTAGTTGTTGTAGTTGTTTTAGTTGTAGTTGTTGTAGTTGTAGTTGTAGTTGTTTTAGTTGTTGTAGTTGTTTTAGTTGTAGTTGTTGTAGTTGTAGTTGTTTTAGTTGTAGTTGTAGTTGTTTTAGTTGTAGTTGTTGTAGTTGTAGTTGTTTTAGTTGTTGTAGTTGTTTTAGTTGTTGTAGTTGTAGTTGTTTTAGTTGTTGTAGTTGTAGTTGTTTTAGTTGTTGTAGTTGTTTTAGTTGTTGTAGTTGTTTTAGTTGTAGTTGTTTTAGTTGTAGTTGTTTTAGTTGTAGTTGTTGTAGTTGTTTTAGTTGTAGTTGTTTTAGTTGTAGTTGTTTTAGTTGTAGTTGTAGTTGTTTTAGTTGTTTTAGTTGTTGTAGTTGTTTTAGTTGTAGTTGTAGTTGTTTTAGTTGTTGTAGTTGTTTTAGTTGTTGTTGTAGTTGTTTTATTTGTTGTAGTTGTTTTAGTTGTTGTAGTTGTTGTAGTTGTAGTTGTTTTAGTTGTAGTTGTAGTTGTTTTAGTTGTTTTAGTTGTTGTAGTTGTTGTAGTTGTAGTTGTAGTTGTTTTAGTTGTTGTAGTTGTAGTTGTAGTTGTTTTAGTTGTAGTTTTAGTTGTTGTAGTTGTTGTTGTAGTTGTAGTTGTTTTAGTTGTAGTTGTAGTTGTTTTAGTTGTTGTAGTTGTTGTAGTTGTTGTAGTTGTTGTAGTTGTTTTAGTTGTAGTTGTAGTTGTTTTAGTTGTTGTAGTTGTTGTAGTTGTAGTTGTAGTTGTAGTTGTTGTAGTTGTTTTAGTTGTTGTAGTTGTTTTATTTGTTTTAGTTGTTTTAGTTGTTGTAGTTGTAGTTGTTTTAGTTGTTGTAGTTGTTTTATTTGTTGTAGTTGTTGTAGTTATAATTGTTGTAGTTGTAGTTTTAGTTGTTGTTGTAGTTGTTGTTGTTTTAGTTGTAGTTGTTTTAGTTGTTGTAGTTGTTGTTGTAGTTGTTTTATTTGTTGTAGTTGTAGTTGTTATAGTTGTAGTTGTTTTAGTTGTTGTAGTTGTAGTTTTAGTTGTTGTAGTTGTTTTAGTTGTTGTAGTTGTTTTAGTTGTAGTTTTAGTTGTAGTTGTTGTAGTTGTTTTAGTTGTTGTAGTTGTTTCAGTTGTTGTAGTTGTTGTACTTGTTGTAGTTGTTGTAGTTGTTTTAGTTGTAGTTTTAGTTGTAGTTGTTGTAGTTGTTTTAGTTGTTGTAGTTGTAGTTGTTGTAGTTGTTGTACTTGTAGTTGTTGTAGTTGTTTTAGTTGTTTTAGTTGTAGTTGTAGTTGTTTTAGTTGTTGTAGTTGTTTTAGTTGTTGTTGTAGTTGTTATAGTTGCAGTTGTAGTTTTAGTTGTAGTTGTTGTAGTTGTTTTATTTGTTGTAGTTGTTGTTGTTTTAGTTGTAGTTGTTGTAGTTGTTTTAGTTGTAGTTGTTTTATTTGTTGTAGTTGTTATAGTTGTAGTTGTAGTTGTAGTTGTTATAGTTGTTATAGTTATAGTTGTTGTAGTTGTAGTTTTAGTTGTTGTAGTTGTTATAGTTGTTTTAGTTGTTGTAGTTGTAGTTATAGTTGTTGTAGTTGTAGTTTTAGTTGTTGTAGTTGTTATAGTTGTTGTAGTTGTTGTAGTTTTCGTTGTTGTTGTAGTTGTTATAGTTGTTGTAGTTGTTGTTTTAGTTGTTTTAGTTGTTGTAGTTGTAGTTTTAGTTGTTGTAGTTATAGTTTTATTTGTTGTATTTGTAGTTGTAGTTGTTATAGTTATAGTTGTTGTTGTTGTAGTTGTAGTTGTTTTAGTTGTAGTTGTTGTAGTTGTTGTAGTTGTTGTAGTTGTAGTTGTTTTAGTTGTTGTAGTTGTTGTAGTTGTTGTAGTTGTAGTTGTAGTTGTTTTATTTGTTGTAGTTGTAGTTGTTGTAGTTGTAGTTGTTATAGTTATAGTTGTAGTTGTTTTAGTTGTTGTAGTTGTTTTAATTGTTGTTGTAGTTGTTATAGTTGTTTTAGTTGTAGTTATAGTTGTTTTAGTTGTAGTTGTAGTTGTTTTAGTTGTAGTTGTTGTAGTTGTTGTAGTTGTTTTATTTGTTGTAGTTGTAGTTCTTATAGTTGTAGCTGTAGTTGTTGTAGTTGTTATAGTTGTTATAGTTGTTATAGTTATAGTTGTTGTAGTTGTAGTTGTTGTAGTTTTAGTTGTTGTAGTTATAGTTATAGTTGTTTTAGTTGTAGATGTTGTAGTTTTAGTTGTTGTAGTTGTTATAGTTGTTTTATTTGTTGTTGTTATAGTTGTAGTTGTTGTAGTTGTTTTAGTTGTTGTAGTTGTTGTAGTTGTAGTTGTTGTAGTTGTAGTTGTAGTTGTTGTAGTTGTAGTTGTTGTAGTTATAGTTGTAGTTGTTGTAGTTTTAGTTGTAGTTGTTGTAGTTGTTGTAGTTGTTTTAGTTGTAGTTGTAGTTGTAGTTGTTGTAGTTGTTTTAGTTGTTGTTGTAGTTGTAGTTGTAGTTGTTTTAGTTGTTGTAGTTGTTTTAGTTATAGTTGTTTTATTTGTTGTTGTTTTAGTTGTTGTAGTTGTAGTTGTTTTATTTGTTGTAGTTGTAGTTTTATTTGTTGTAGTTGTTGTAGTTGTTGTTTTAGTTGTTGTTGTAGTTGTTTTAGTTGTTGTTGTAGTTGTTTTAGTTGTTGTAGTTTTAGTTGTAGTTGTAGTTTTGTTGTAGTTGTAGTTGTTTTAGTTGTTGTAGTTGTTGTAGTTGTTTTAGTTGTTGTTTTAGTTGTAGTTGTTGTAGTTTTATTTGTTGTAGTTGTTGTAGTTGTTTTATTTGTTGTAGTTGTAGTTGTTGTTTTAGTTGTTGTTGTAGTTGTTTTAGTTGTTGTTGTAGTTGTTTTAGTTGTTGTAGTTGTTTTAGTTGTAGTTGTTTTAGTTGTTGTTGTAGTTTTAGTTGTAGTTGTTTTAGTTGTGTAGTTGTTTTAGTTGTAGTTGTTTTAGTTGTTGTTGTTGTAGTTGTTTTAGTTGTAGTTGTTTTAGTTGTAGTTGTTGTAGTTGTTTTATTTTTTGTAGTTTTATTTGTTGTAGTTGTTTTATTTTTTGTAGTTGTAGTTGTAGTTGTTTTAGTTGTTGTAGTTGTAGTTGTTGTAGTTGTAGTTGTTTTAGTTGTAGTTGTTGTAGTTGTTTTATTTGTTGTAGTTGTTTTATTTGTTGTAGTTGTAGTTTTATTTGTTGTAGTTGTTGTAGTTGTAGTTGTTTTAGTTGTTGTAGTTGTAGTTGTAGTTGTTTTAGTTGTAGTTGTAGTTGTTTTAGTTGTAGTTGTAGTTTTAGTTGTAGTTGTTTTAGTTGTAGTTGTTTTAGTTGTAGTTGTAGTTGTTGTAGTTGTAGTTGTTGTAGTTGTAGTTGTTTTAGTTGTAGTTGTAGTTGTAGTTATATTTGTTGTAGTTGTTTTAGTTGTAGTTGTAGTTGTAGTTATATTTGTTGTAGTTGTTGTAGTTTTATTTGTTGTAGTTGTTGTAGTTGTACTTGTTTTAGTTGTTGTAGTTGTTGTTGTTTTAGTTGTAGTCGTTTTAGTTGTTGTAGTTGTTGTAGTTGTTTTAGTTGTTGTAGTTGTAGTTGTTTTATTTGTTGTTGTAGTTGTTTTAGTTGTAGTTGTTTTAGTTGTTGTAGTTGTTTTAGTTGTTGTAGTTGTTTTAGTTGTAGTTGTAGTTTTATTTGTTGTAGTTGTTGTAGTTGTTTTATTTGTTGTAGTTGTAGTTTTATTTGTTGTAGTTGTTTTAGTTGTTGTAGTTGTAGTTGTAGTTTTCTTTGTTTTATTTGTAGTTGTTGTTGTAGTTGTTTTAGTTGTAGTTGTTGTAGTTGTAGTTGTAGTTGTTTTAGTTGTTGTAGTTGTTTTAGTTGTAGTTGTAGTTGTAGTTGTTTTAGTTGTTGTAGTTGTAGTTGTTTTAGTTGTAGTTGTTGTTGTAGTTGTTTTAGTTGTTGTAGTTGTTTTAGTTGTTGTAGTTGTAGTTGTTTTAGTTGTAGTTGTTGTTGTAGTTGTTTTAGTTGTTGTAGTTGTTTTAGTTGTTGTAGTTGTTTTAGTTGTTGTAGTTGTTTTAGTTGTTGTTTTAGTTGTAGTTGTTGTAGTTGTAGTTGTTGTAGTTGTTTTAGTTGTTGTTTTAGTTGTAGTTGTTGTAGTTGTAGTTGTTTTAGTTGTAGTTGTTGTAGTTGTAGTTGTTTTAGTTGTTTTAGTTGTTGTAGTTGTTTTAGTTGTAGTTGTAGTTGTTTTAGTTGTTGTAGTTGTTTTAGTTGTTGTAGTTGTTTTATTTGTTGTAGTTGTTTTAGTTGTTGTAGTTGTTTTAGTTGTTGTAGTTGTTTTAGTTGTAGTTGTTTTATTTGTTGTTGTAGTTTTAGTTGTTGTAGTTGTTGTAGTTGTAGTTGTTTTAGTTGTTGTAGTTGTAGTTGTTTTATTTGTTGTAGTTGTTGTAGTTGTTGTTTTAGTTGTTGTAGTTGTAGTTGTAGTTGTTTTAGTTGTAGTTGTAGTTGTTTTAGTTGTTGTTTTAGTTGTTGTAGTTGTTGTAGTTGTAGTTGTTGTAGTTGTAGTTGTTTTAGTTGTTGTAGTTGTTGTAGTTGTAGTTGTTTTAGTTGTTGTAGTTGTTTTAGTTGTAGTTGTAGTTTTAGTTGTTGTAGTTGTTGTTGTAGTTGTTGTAGTTGTTTTAGTTGTAGTTGTTGTAGTTGTTTTAGTTGTTGTAGTTGTTGTAGTTGTTGTAGTTGTTTTAGTTGTAGTTGTAGTTGTTTTAGTTGTTGTAGTTGTTGTAGTTGTAGTTGTTGTAGTTGTAGTTGTTGTAGTTGTTTTAGTTGTTGTAGTTGTTGTAGTTGTTGTAGTTGTTTTAGTTGTAGTTGTTGTAGTTGTAGTTGTTTTAGTTGTTGTAGTTGTTGTAGTTGTTGTTGTTTTAGTTGTTGTAGTTGTTTTAGTTGTTGTAGTTGTTGTAGTTGTTTTAGTTGTAGTTGTTGTAGTTTTAGTTGTTGTAGTTGTAGTTGTTTTAGTTGTAGTTGTTTTAGTTGTTGTAGTTGTTGTAGTTGTAGTTGTTGTAGTTGTAGTTGTTTTAGTTGTAGTTGTAGTTGTTTTAGTTGTAGTTGTAGTTGGTTTAGTTGTAGTTGTTGTTTTAGTTGTAGTTGTTGTAGTTGTTTTAGTTGTTGTAGTTGTTGTAGTTGTAGTTGTTGTTGTTGTAGTTGTTGTTGTAGTTGTTGTTGTAGTTGTTGTAGTTGTAGTTTTAGTTGTAATTGTTGTAGTTGTTTTAGTTATAGTTGTTTTAGTTGTTGTAGTTGTTGTAGTTGTTGTAGTTGTTGTAGTTGTTGTAGTTGTAGTTGTTGTAGTTGTAGTTGTAGTTGTTGTAGTTGTTGTTTTAGTTGTAGTTGTTGTTTTAGTTGTTGTAGTTGTTGTAGTGTTTGTAGTTGTAGTTGTAGTTGTTGTAGTTGTAGTTGTTGTAGTTGTAGTTGTTTTAGTTGTTGTTGTAGTTGTTGTAGTTGTTGTAGTAGTTGTAGTTGTTTTAGTTGTTGTAGTTGTTGTAGTTGTAGTTGTTGTAGTTGTTGTAGTTGTAGTTGTTGTAGTTGTTGTAGTTGTTGTAGTTGTAGTTGTTTTAGTTGTTGTAGTTGTTGTAGTTGTAGTTGTAGTTGTTTTAGTTGTTGTAGTTGTTGTAGTTGTAGTTGTTGTAGTTGTAGTTGTTGTAGTTGTAGTTGTTTTAGTTGTTGTAGTTGTTGTAGTTGTAGTTGTTGTAGTTGTTGTAGTTGTTTTAGTTGTTTTAGTTGTTGTAGTTGTTTTAGTTGTTGTAGTTGTAGTTGTAGTTGTTGTAGTTGTAGTTGTTGTAGTTGTAGTTGTTGTAGTTGTAGTTGTTGTAGTTGTAGTTGTTGTAGTTGTAGTTGTTGTAGTTGTAGTTGTTGTAGTTGTAGTTGTAGTTGTTGTAGTTGTTGTAGTTGTAGTTGTTTTAGTTGTTGTAGTTGTTGTAGTTGTTGTAGTTGTTGTAGTTGTAGTTGTTGTAGTTGTAGTTGTTGTAGTTGTAGTTGTTGTAGTTGTAGTTGTTTTAGTTGTAGTTGTAGTTGTTGTAGTTGTTTTAGTTGTAGTTGTTGTAGTTTTTGTAGTTGTAGTTGTTTTAGTTGTTGTAGTTGTTGTAGTTGTAGTTGTTGTAGTTGTTTTAGTTGTTTTAGTTGTTGTAGTTGTAGTTGTTGTAGTTGTTTTAGTTGTTGTAGTTGTTGTAGTTGTAGTTGTAGTTGTAGTTGTTTTAGTTGTTGTAGTTGTTGTAGTTGTAGTTGTTGTAGTTGTAGTTGTTGTAGTTGTTGTAGTTGTTGTAGTTGTAGTTGTTGTAGTTGTAGTTGTAGTTGTTGTAGTTGTTGTAGTTGTTGTAGTTGTAGTAGTTGTAGTTGTAGTTGTAGTTGTTGTAGTTGTAGTTGTAGTTTTAGTTGTTGTAGTTGTTGTAGTTGTAGTTGTTTTAGTTGTTGTAGTTGTTGTAGTTGTAGTTGTAGTTGTTGTAGTTGTTTTAGTTGTTATAGTTGTTGTAGTTGTAGTTGTTGTAGTTGTTGTAGTTGTTGTAGTTGTAGTTGTTGTAGTTGTAGTTGTTGTAGTTGTTGTAGTTGTTGTAGTTGTTTTAGTTGTTGTTGTTGTAGTTGTTGTAGTTGTTGTTGTAGTTGTAGTTGTTGTAGTTGTAGTTGTTGTAGTTGTTGTTGTAGTTGTAGTTGTTGTAGTTGTAGTTGTTGTAGTTGTAGTTGTTGTAGTTGTAGTTGTAGTTGTTGTTGTAGTTGTAGTTGTTGTAGTTGTAGTTGTTGTAGTTGTAGTTGTTGTAGTTGTAGTTGTTGTAGTTGTTGTTGTTGTAGTTGTTGTAGTTGTAGTTGTAGTTGTTGTAGTTGTTGTAGTTGTAGTTGTTGTAGTTGTAGTTGTTGTAGTTGTAGTTGTTGTAGTTGTAGTTGTAGTTGTTGTAGTTGTAGTTGTACTTTTGGTAGTATTATAATTAAGGGGGCGCACTAAACCCGTAGGATTATACAGCGCCTGTGGGGGGTGTGAATGGAAGGTACTCAGGGTTAATCCAGTGAACTGGAGCACTGATCCAGTTCCCTAGATCAAGAGCCCCTCACCAGCATCAAGGAACCTTGAGGGAACTTCTGGTAGTACAAGGAACAAGGAGCCGAGTCCAACAGCCTGACACTGGTAGTTACAACAGCCTGACACTGGTAGTTACAACAGCCTGACACTGGTAGTTACAACAGCCTGACACTGGTAGTTACAACAGCCTGACACTGGTAGTTACAACAGCCTGACACTGGTAGTTACAACAGCCTGACACTGGTAGTTACAACAGCCTGACACTGGTAGTTACAACAGCCTGACACTGGTAGTTACAACAGCCTGACACTGGTAGTTACCAGCTGATTAATTTGCATGTTGCCCTGGGTACCACCTGTGTCCCATGACACACTATTACCTACCCACCTCCTGTGCTGCATGTTAATGTACCGTGGTACCTACCTGCCTTAGTGGGGTTTAAAGTCTATTACACCAGGGTCATGACCTTGGTGTAGTAGATAGACTTTAAACCCCATTAACCAACCAACCAGTCTTAATGACCCTGGTGTAGTAGATAGACTTTAAACCCCATTAACCAACCAGTCTTAATGACCCTGGTGTAGTAGATAGACTTTAAACCCCATTAACCAACCAACCAGTCTTAATGACCCTAGTGTAGTAGATAGACTTTAAACCCCATTAACCAACCAACCAGTCTTAATGACCCTGGTGTAGTAGATAGACTTTAAACCCCATTAACCAACCAGTCTTAATGACCCTGGTGTAGTAGATAGACTTTAAACCCCATTAACCAACCAACCAGTCTTAATGACCCTGGTGTAGTAGATAGACTTTAAACCCCATTAACCAACCAACCAGTCTTAATGACCTTGGTGTAGTAGATAGACTTTAAACCCCATTAACCAACCAGTCTTAATGACCCTGGTGTAGTAGATAGACTTTAAACCCCATTAACCAACCAACCAGTCTTAATGACCCTGGTGTAGTAGATAGACTTTCAACCCCATTAACCAACCAACCAGTCTTAATGACCCTGGTGTAGTAGATAGATTTTAAACCCCATTAACCAACCAACCAGTCTTAATGACCCTGGTGTAGTAGATAGACTTTAAACCCCATTAACCAAATACCAGTCTTAATGACCCTGGTGTAGTAGATAGACTTTAAACCCCATTAACCAACCAACCAGTCTTAATGACCCTGGTGTAGTAGATAGACTTTAAACCCCATTAACCAACCAACCAGTCTTAATGACCCTGGTGTAGTAGATAGACTTTAAACCCCATTAACCAACCAACCAGTCTTAATGACCCTGGTGTAGTAGATAGACTTTAAACCCCATTAACCAACTAACCAGTCTTAATGACCCTGGTGTAGTAGATAGACTTTAAACCCCATTAACCAACCAACCAGTCTTAATGACCCTGGTGTAGTAGATAGACTTTAAACCCCATTAACCAACAAACCAGTCTTAATGACCCTGGTGTAGTAGATAGACTTTAAACCCCATTAACCAACTAACCAGTCTTAATGACCCTGGTGTAGTAGATAGACTTTAAAGCCCATTAACCAACCAACCAGTCTTAATGACCCTGGTGTAGTAGATAGACTTTAAACCCCATTAACCAACCAACCAGTCTTAATGACCCTGGTGTAGTAGATAGACTTTAAACCCCATTAACCAACCAACCAGTCTTAACGACCCTGGTGTAGTAGATAGACTTTAAACCCCATTAACCAACCAACCAGTCTTAATGACCCTGGTGTAGTAGATAGACTTTAAACCCCATTAACCAACCAACCAGTCTTAATGACCCTGGTGTAGTAGATAGACTTTCAACCCCATTAACCAACCAACCAGTCTTAATGACCCTGGTGTAGTAGATAGATTTTAAACCCCATTAACCAACCAACCAGTCTTAATGACCCTGGTGTAGTAGATAGACTTTAAACCCCATTAACCAACTAACCAGTCTTAATGACCCTGGTGTAGTAGATAGACTTTATACCCCATTAACCAACCAACCAGTCTTAATGACCCTGGTGTAGTAGATAGACTTTAAACCCCATTAACCAACCAACCAGTCTTAATGACCCTGGTGTAGTAGATAGACTTTAAACCCCATTAACCAACTAACCAGTCTTAATGACCCTGGTGTAGTAGATAGACTTTAAACCCCATTAACCAACCAACCAGTCTTAATGACCCTGGTGTAGTAGATAGACTTTAAACC
>NW_027196898.1:42500-45000 GCF_038502225.1 Cherax quadricarinatus | reverse complement strand
TGTCCACCCTGGGGGTAATATGTCCACCCTGGGGGTAATATGTCCACCCTGGGGGGTAATATGTCCACCCTGGGGGGTAATATGTCCACCCTGGGGGTAATATGTCCACCCTGGGGGTAATATGTCCAGCCTGGGGGGTAATATGTCCACCCTGGGGGTAATATGTCCACCCTGGGGGGTAATATGTCCACCCTGGGGGTAATATGTCCACCCTGGGGGTAATATGTAATATGTCCACCTTGGGGGTAATATGTCCACCCTGGGGGTAATATGTCCACCCTGGGGGTAATATGTCCACCCTGGGGGGTAATATGTCCACCCTGGGGGGTAATATGTCCACCCTGGGGGTAATATGTCCACCCTGGGGGTAATATGTCCACCCTGGGGGTAATATGTCCACCCTGGGGGGTAATATGTCCACCCTGGGGGTAATATGTCCACCCTGGGGGGTAATATGTCCACCCTGGGGGTAATATGTCCACCCTGGGGGTAATATGTCCACCCTGGGGGTAATATGTCCACCCTGGGGGGTAATATGTCCACCCTGGGGGTAATATGTCCACCCTGGGGGGTAATATGTCCACCCTGGGGGTAATATGTCCACCCTGGGGGGTAATATGTCCACCCTGGGGGGTAATATGTCCACCCTGGGGGTAATATGTCCACCCTGGGGGGTAATATGTCCACCCTGGGGGTAATATGTCCACCCTGGGGGTAATATGTCCACCCTGGGGGTAATATGTCCACCCTGGGGGTAATATGTCCACCCTGGGGGGTAATATGTCCACCCTGGGGGGTAATATGTCCACCCTGGGGGTAATATGTCCAGCCTGGGGGTAATATGTCCACCCTGGGGGTAATATGTCCAGCCTGGGGGGTAATATGTCCACCCTGGAGGTAATATGTCCACCCTGGGGGGTAATATGTCCACCCTGGGGGTAATATGTCCTCCCTGGGGGGTAATATGTCCACCCTGGGGGTAATATGTCCACCCTGGGGGTAATATGTCCACCCTGGGGGTAATATGTCCCCCCTGGGGGGTAATATGTCCACCCTGGGGGTAATATGTCCACCCTGGGGGTAATATGTCCACCCTGGGGGTAATATGTCCCCCCTGGGGGTAATATGTCCACCCTGGGGGTAATATGTCCCCCCTGGGGGTAATATGTCCACCCTGGGGGTAATATGTCCACCCTGGGGGTAATATGTCCACCCTGGGGGGTAATATGTCCACCCTGGGGGTAATATGTCCACCCTGGGGGGTAATATGTAATATGTCCAGCCTGGGGGGTAATATGTCCAGCCTGGGGGGTAATATGTCCACCCTGGGGGTAATATGTCCACCCTGGGGGGTAATATGGTAATATGTCCACCCTGGGGGGTAATATGTCCACCCTGGGGGTAATATGTCCACCCTGGGGGGTAATATGTCCACCCTGGGGGTAATATGTCCACAATATGTCCCTGGGGGGTATTATGTCACCCCGGGGGGTAATATGTCCCCCCTGGGGGGTAATATGTCCCCCCTGGGGGGGGCAACATTTAAGTACATAATGTGGCAACACTGTGAGGGCTGCTCAGTGTGCCTCTGGCAGTGGTCGAGGGAGGATGTGCGTCACATCGCTCCCGTAACTCCCCTTAAACCACTTAAAAAAAAAAACCAAGTTTTTTACCCCCTTATACAGGTGAGTTTTACCCCTTTGACCCCCCCTATATCATTGACCCCTTTGCCGTAACCCCTTGATAGGGGGAGTTACAGTTCTTCCTGGAACAGCATTTACAGATGTAAACACAGACTGGTAAATTAATTTACACGGGGCTGTAAACCCGTATCCCCTCAGGGAAGGTTCCTGATAAACTGTGCCGTTCCCCGAATTAAGGGTCGTGTATAATCCTCCGGGTTTAGCGGGGTATGGGTCGTGCACGAGGTCTGATACGAGGGGAGAGAAGCTTTTGTTCCTCGGATCAAGAGCGGCATTGTGTGAGATATTATTATTATTATTATTATTATTATTATTATTATTATTGTTTTATTATTATTATTATTATTATTATTATTTTATTATTATTATTATTATATTTATTATTATTATTATTTTTATTATTATTATTATTGTTTATTATTATTATTATTATTGTTTATTATTATTATTATTATTATTTTATTATTATTATTATTTTTATTATTATTATTATTATATATTATTATTATTATTTTTATTATTATTATTTATTATTATTATTATTTTTATTATTATTATTATTGTTTATTATTATTATTATTATTGTTTTATTATTATTGTTTTATTATTATTATTATTATATTTATTATTGTTGTTGTTTATTATTATTATTGTTTTATTATTATTATTATTATTATTATTATTATTGTTATTTATTATTATTTTTTTTAATTATTATTATTTTTATTTTTATTATTATTATTATTATTTTTTTTTTATTATTATTATTATTATTTTTATTATTATTATTATTTATT
>NW_027196898.1:0-40000 GCF_038502225.1 Cherax quadricarinatus | reverse complement strand
AACAACAGTAACAACAGCAGTAAGCAGCGGGAACAACAGTAACAGCAGCAGGAACAACAGTAACAACAGCAGTAACAGCAGCAGGAACAGTAACAACAGCAGTAACAGTAGCAGGAACAACAGTAACAGTAGCAGGAACAGTAACAACAGGAACAACAGTAACTACAGCAGGAACAACAGTAACAGCAGCAGGAATAACAGCAGGAACAAGAGTAACAACAGCAGGAACAACAGTGACAACAGTAACAGCAGCAGGAACAACAGTAACAGTAGGAACAACAGTAACAGTAACAGCAGCAGGAACAACAGTAACAGCAGCAGGAACAACAGTAACAGCAGCAGGAACAACAGCTGGAACAGTAACAGCAGCAGGAACAACAGTAACAGCAGCAGGAACAACAGTAACAGCAGGAACAACAGAAACAGCAGCAGGAACAACAGTAACAGCAGCAGGAACAACAACAGCAGGAACAGCAGCAGGAGCAACAGTAAAAACAACAGCAGTAACAGCAGCAGGAACAACAGTAAAAACAACAGCAGTAACAGCAGCAGGAACAGTAACAACAACAGCAGTAACAGTAGCAGGAACAACAACAGCAGTAACAGCAGCAGGAACAACAGCAGTAGCAACAGTAACAGCAGCAGGAACAACAACAGCAGTAGCAACAGTAACAGCAGCAGGAACAACAACAGCAGTAGCAACAGTAACAGCAGCAGGAACAACAACAACAGAAGTAACAGCAGCAGGAACAACAACAGCAGTAACAGCAGCAGGAACAACAACAACAGCAGTAGCAGCTGTAACAGCAGCAGGAACAACAGTAAAAACAGTAACAGCAGCAGGAACAACAGTAAAAACAACAGCAGTAACAGCAGCAGGAACAACAACAGCAGTAACAGCAGCAGGAACAACAACAGCAGTAGCAGCAGCAGGAACAACAACAACAAGTAACAGCAGTAACAGCAGCAGGAACAACAACAGCAGTAACAGCAGCAGGAACAACAGCAGTAGCAGCAGTAACAGCAGCAGGAACAACAACAACAAGCAACAGTAACAGCAGCAGGAACAACAACAGCAGTAACAGCAGCAGGAACAACAACAAGTAACAGCAGTAACAGCAGCAGGAACAACAAGTAACAGCAGTAACAGCAGCAGGAGCAACAACAAGTAACAGCAGTAACAGCAGCAGGAACAACAGCAGCAGTCACAAGTGTTATACAAGGAGGGCAGACACAGGAAAGTGTCAGACGTGTCACCTTCTTGTTGAAAATCAATGAAGAACCTTGATGGTTCCTACCTGAGTGAGAGAGTGAGTGAGAGTGAGAGTGAGAATGAGTGTGAGACTCAGTGAGAGTGAAAATGAGAGCGAATGTGAGAAGGGAGTGTGTGTGTGTTTACTCATCTATCTGTGGTTGCAGGGGTTGATGCACAGCTCCTAGCCCCACTTCTTCGTTTGTGGCTACTAGGGCAATCCCTAGTCCAAGAGCTTTATCATACCTCTTCTTAAAGCTGTGTATGGATCCTGCCTCCACTACATCACTCTCCATATTGTTCCACTTCCTGACAACTCGAAGGCTAAAGAAATACTTCCTAACATTCCTATGGTCATCTGAGTTTTAATATTCTAGTTGTGACCCCTTGTTTCTGTGTCCCATCTCTGGAACATTCTAACTCTGTCCACCTTGTCAATTCCTCTCAGTATTTTATACGTCGTTATCATATCCCTCCTGTTCTCTAGTATCATCAGGTTGAGTTCGCTTAACCTCTCCTCATAACACATTTCCCTTAGTTCCGGGACTAGTCATGTTGCAAACATTTGAACTTTCTCCAGTTTATTGACGTGTGTGACCAGGTGTGGGTTCCATAATGGTGCTACATACTCCAGTACGGGCCTGACGTACACGATGTACAGAATGTCGAAACACCATTCCTAGGTTTGCTAGGAGCCCATATGCTGCAGCAGTTGTTGGTGTGCACCTCGGGAGATGTTCTCTGTATAATGCTCACCCCAAGATCCTTTTCCCTGAGTGAGGTTTGCAGTCTTTTTAGATTTAGATTTTGCCACCGAAGTGGCTAGTTTATTGTGCACCCCATATCCATCCTGTGGACGGTAGCGCGAGAACATATCCATCTGTGGACTGCTTGCAGAGGCAAAGGCAATGTTCGCGGCTTTCACTGAGACCCACATAAAGGATCACTTGGACAATGAAATATGGATCCCAGGTTACAACCTATACAGATGTGACAGAGTGAACAGGCAAAAGGGGGGGGGTTGGCCTGTACATTGCAGAGTCACTTGTTTGCACAGAACTGCTTAATGCCTCAAATGACGTAGTGGAAGTTTTAGCAGTAAAGGTCGAGAACCAAAACCTAGTCATTGTGGTAGTCTACAAGCCTCCGGATGCAACTTCCCAGCAATTCCAGGAACAGCTGTTAAAAGTTGACCACTGTCTGGAAAATCTTCCAGCTCCTGCACCCAACATCTTGCTCCTGGGGGATTTCAACTTAAGGCACCTAAAATGGAGGAATATAGCAAATAATATTGTTGCAGTAATAACACCAGGAGGCAGCTCTGATGAAAACTCACACTCACACGAGCTTTTAAATCTCTGCACAAAATTCAATTTAAACCAGCAAATAATAGAGCCTACTAGACTGGAGAATACACTAGACCTCATATTCACTAACAATGATGATCTGATAAGAAATGTCACCATATCAAAAACAATATACTCAGATCACAACATAATTGAGGTTCAGACATGTATGCGTGGAGCCCCAGACCGACAAAATGAGACTAGTCACGAGGGAGCATTCACCAAATTCAACTTCAATAACAAAAACATAAAGTGGGACCAAGTAAACCAAGTCCTAACCGATATAAGCTGGGAAGATATACTAAGCAACACAGACCCAAACTTATGCCTAGAACAGATTAACTCGGTGGCACTCGATGTATGCACAAGGCTTATTCCTCTAAGAAAAAGGAGGAGTAGATGTAAAATAGAAAGAGACAGGCGCTCCCTTTACAGGCGACGGAAAAGAATAACAGAGTGGCTAAAAGAGGTCAATATATCTGAAATGCGCAGGGAGACACTGGTCAGAGAAATAGCAAGCATCGAACTTAAGCTAAAGGAATCCTTTAGGAGTCAGGAATCGCGGGAAGAACTAAAAGCCATAAATGAAATCGAAAGAAACCCAAAGTATTTCTTCTCCTATGCCAAATCAAAATCGAGAACAACGTCCAGTATTGGGCCCCTACTTAAACAAGATGGGTCCTACACAGATGACAGCAAGGAAATGAGTGAGCTACTCAAGTCCCAATATGACTCAGTTTTTAGCAAACCGCTAACCAGACTGAGAGTCGAAGATCAAAATGAATTTTTTATGAGAGAGCCACAAAATTTGATTAACACAAGCCTATCCGATGTTATCCTGACGCCAAATGACTTCGAACAGGCGATAAATGACATGCCCATGCACTCTGCCCCAGGGCCAGACTCATGGAACTCTGTGTTCATCAAGAACTGCAAGAAGCCCCTATCACGAGCCTTTTCCATCCTATGGAGAGGGAGCATGGACACGGGGGTCGTCCCACAGTTACTAAAAACAACAGACATAGCCCCACTCCACAAAGGGGGCAGTAAAGCAACAGCAAAGAACTACAGACCAATAGCACTAACATCCCATATCATAAAAATCTTTGAAAGGGTCCTAAGAAGCAAGATCACCACGCATCTAGAAACCCATCAGTTACACAACCCAGGGCAACATGGGTTTAGAACAGGTCGCTCCTGTCTGTCTCAACTATTGGACCACTACGACAAGGTCCTAAATGCACTAGAAGACAAAAAGAATGCAGATGTAATATATACAGACTTTGCAAAAGCCTTCGACAAGTGTGACCATGGCGTAATAGCGCACAAAATGCGTGCTAAAGGAATAACAGGAAAAGTCAGTCGATGGATCTATAATTTCCTCACTAACAGAACACAGAGAGTAGTCGTCAACAGAGTAAAGTCCGAGGCAGCTACGGTGAAAAGCTCTGTTCCACAAGGCACAGTACTCGCTCCCATCTTGTTCCTCATCCTTATATCCGACATAGACAAGGATGTCAGCCACAGCACCGTGTCTTCCTTTGCAGATGACACCCGAATCTGCATGACAGTGTCTTCCATTGCAGACACTGCAAAGCTCCAGGCAGACATCAACCAAATCTTTCAGTGGGCTGCAGAAAACAATATGAAGTTCAACGATGAGAAATTTCAATTACTCAGATATGGTAAACATGAGGAAATTAAATCGTCATCAGAGTACAAAACAAATTCTGGCCACAAAATAGAGCGAAACACCAACGTCAAAGACCTGGGAGTGATCATGTCGGAGGATCTCACCTTCAAGGACCATAACATTGTATCAATCGCATCTGCTAGAAAAATGACAGGATGGATAATGAGAACCTTCAAAACTAGGGAGGCCAAGCCCATGATGACACTCTTCAGGTCACTTGTTCTATCTAGGCTGGAATATTGCTGCACACTTACAGCACCTTTCAAGGCAGGTGAAATTGCCGACCTAGAAAATGTACAGAGAACTTTCACGGCGCGCATAACGGAGATAAAACACCTCAATTATTGGGAGCGCTTGAGGTTCCTAAACCTGTATTCCCTGGAACGCAGGAGGGAGAGATACATGATTATATACACCTGGAAAATCCTAGAGGGACTAGTACCGAACTTGCACACGAAAATCACTCATTACGAAAGCAAAAGACTTGGCAGACGATGCACCATCCCCCCAATGAAAAGCAGGGGTGTCACTAGCACGTTAAGAGACCATACAATAAGTGTCAGGGGCCCGAGACTGTTCAACTGCCTCCCAGCACACATAAGGGGGATTACCAACAGACCCCTGGCAGTCTTCAAGCTGGCACTGGACAAGCACCTAAAGTCAGTTCCGGATCAGCCGGGCTGTAGCTCGTATGTTGGTTTGCGTGCAGCCAGCAGCAACAGCCTGGTTGATCAGGCTCTGATCCACCAGGGGGCCTGGTCTCAGACCGGGCCGCGGGGGCGTTGACCCCCGGAACTCTCTCCAGGTATCTCCAGGTATCCTGTGGACGGTAGCGCGAGAGCATATGGATACACAAAAGGCCTAGGAACTAGGCCCCAAAGGGTTAACAGGAATACATATGGATTTATATCTACATATCTATAGTTCACTTATCTGTTACAAGCAAATTTAGGAAATTTGCTTAGTATATCTGGTATCTTATTTTCATTAATAAGATATCTTGACATGTCACATAGGTTATTATACTGTCTGTCTCTGTATTCCTCAATAAGTGGACAATTAAGCACATAGTGTTCAAGACAGTGACCATATGCCTGATCACATAATTTACATTTAGTTTGATCATCATTTGTGTGTCTCCCAAACTGCCAGAAGTACTTGTAACCAAGCCTAAGCCTGGCCACTACAACATCAGTCAGTACTTGTAACCAAGCCTAAGCCTGGCCACTACAACATCAGTCAGTCTGTTCACATTGCAAGTTGCTCCATAAACATACTTATCTACGTTCATGTTATCATAGTGGGTTATAGATCTACTCAGGCTTCTAACTGCATTCCTATAACAATCATTTTCATTATTTACTTCTCTCCTAATATTATTCCTAATGCTAGACACAGTTATACCAAAGTTATATTCTACATTCTCCTTCTCGATACTCTTCTTGGCTAACATATCAACTTTATCATGAAGGAGTAATCCAATGTGTGATGGGATCCATAGCAATTGTACATTAATTCCTTTGTCCCTAATTTTTGAGTATCTATACCTGGCTTCCCCAATGAGCATGTTGTTGGAGTCATTATATGAGCCAAGAGCCTTCAATGATGACATAGAATCAGTAATGATGATAGAGTCAAGCTGTGTCATAGGTTAGCTTTAGCGCCATTAGGATTGCAAACAATTCAGTTTGCAGTGTAGACGCCCAGTTGTTAATTCTTATGCCTAACTCAACAAATTTATTATCGTTCTTAACTAACTGAGATCTTTCTCCTTTCCCAAGTTGCACTTGGTGGGTTTAAACTCCAGGAGCCATTTGTCGGACCATGCTTGCAACCTGTCCAGATCCCTTTGTAATTTTACCTGATTCTCGTCTGTTTGTATTCTTCTCGTTAGTTTCACATCAGCGAACAGGGACACCTTTGAATCTATTCCATAATATCATTCACACACACAAGAAACAGCACCGGACCTAGGACTGACCCTTGTGGAACTCCACTCAACACATTGGCCCACTCTGACACCTCATCACATACTAACACTCGTTGTTTCCTTCCTGTCAGATATTCCCTGATCTATTTTAGTGTTTTTCCTATTCCTGCCTGCTCCTCTAGTTTCTGTTCCAGTCTCTTGTGTGATACTGTGTCAAAAGCCTTCATAAAGACCAAGAAAATTAATTCTACCCATCCCTCTCTCTCCTGTCTTCTGTCACCTTGTCATAGAACTCCAGTAGATTTGTGACACAGGATTTCCCATCCCTGAAGCTGTGCTGGTTGTCATGTATGAGCTTAATTCTAGGTGCTCCACCATGCTACTCCCGATAATCTCCTTCACTGTACATACTACACATGTCAGGTACATTGGTCTGTAGTTTAATGCTGTCTCCTTCGATTTTCATATCCGTTGACTTAAAGGGGTTGAATTGCAACATCCACTTGTAAGATCAGTCCTGCAGCTTGTTCAGGCAGAGAAGCTGTGAGCATACTAATAGATAACACAAGCATCAGGGGCCCAAGACTCTTCAACTGCCTCCCAGCATACATAAAGGGGATTACCATTAGAGGTGTGTTCCTGGCAACCCGACGTACGATGTTTTTTTTTTTTTTTTTTGAGGGGGGAAGGGAAGCCTTTGGGTCATTATATAAGACTTCCTGTGTCATTTAAGCATTGAAATTCAACCCCTTTTGGATTGTGACCGCGATTTCTCTGAGGTCAGAAATGTTAGCTTGTATTAATCTCTAAAAGAATTTGGGGAGAAGTCCAATTTTTAAAGGAGTTCGGCCTATTTGGCAAGTTGGGCTTATTAGGCACCCCCCCATACACACACACACACACACACACACACACACACACACACACACACACACACACACACACACACACACACACACACACACACACTAATGTAATAAGTATAACTATTATTGGTAATTTCTTTTCAGAAAACGGAGGTGTCTGCTACAATATAGAAAATGGAGGGTGGTAAACATGAGATAGAACAATGTGACCAACTCCAGGCACACACTCCCACCTCGTTAAATATTAAATAATGGAAATCTAGCCAGCTAAATTAAACGACAGAAAATTAAAACAGTTGGGAACTGTGCCGGGAATTCCAGAGAATTTTTTGATAGCGTGTTGAAAAAATGGTAATATGGCTTCAATTAAGGAAAATACTATATTGCTTCAATCTGTAATATATTTTTTTATTATTATTAATTAGAAAAAATTTATTGAAAATTTATTGAAATTTATTGAAAATCCTACGAAATATTACATAATAGCATATTAACATGTAATAATGTGGCTCAATATTAGTGTGAGGCATAACTAAATAAATTTCCCAGATGGCTAGCCAATCACAAGGCCAGCTTCCCGGAGGGGCAGCCAATCGCCGAGCCAGCTACGCAGAAGGCTAGCCAATCAGAGAACCACCTTGTCAACCAGCCCACCAATCACCGAGCCAGCTTCGCAGAAGGTTAGCCAATCAGAGAACCACCTTATCAACCAGCCCACCAATCACCGAGCCAGCTACGCAGAAGGTTAGCCAATCAGAGAACCACCTTGTCAACCAGCCCACCAATCACCGAGCCAGCTTCGCAGAAGGTTAGCCAATCAGAGAACCACCTTATCAACCAGCCCACCAATCACCGAGCCAGCTACGCAGAAGGTTAGCCAATCAGAGAACCACCTTGTCAACCAGCCCACCAATCACCGAGCCAGCTTCGCAGAAGGCTAGCCAATCAGAGAACCACCTTATCAACCAGCCCACCAATCACCGAGCCAGCTTCGCACGCAGATGGCTAGCCAATCAGAGAACCACCTTATCAACCAGCCCACCAATCACAAATGCCGGAAAGTTAACCAATCAGGAACAGGGAATTGATTGGTCAATGCTTGACCTGAGATGGTGTGACCCCAGGTGACCTATATTGACCCCAAGCGACTTGTATTGACCCAAGGTGACCTAAATTAACTCCAAGTGACCTGGACTGACCCAAGTGATCTATATTGACCCCCAAGTGACCTGGATTGACTCCGAGTGACCTGGATTGACCCCGAGTGACCTGGATTGACCCCCGAGTAACCTGGATTGACCCCGAGTGACCTGGATTGACCTGAGCCAAGAGACAGGTCATAAGTGACTTATGAACATCCGCAGATCATTGCTGCTTCTTGCACATCGTTGCTGCTCAACTAAGGTAAGTTGCAACATTTTACTTGAGTCTCCCACATAAACTCACCAGTTTTCTTTTTTTGTCTTTCATGGTCCCATTTTCTTTGTTCCCATTTTTTATGTTCCCATTTTTCATCATATTTTATTCTATGGTCCCATAATTCCAATTATCTCTTCAGTTCCCATTGTGTCTTAAATAATCTTCTGCAGTCTGAGGGACTGACCACCTCAAAACTTCAAGGTTGATGGACTGATAATATCGTTTTGCAAGTAGTGGTGACCCGGCCTTGGCTCCCTATCTGGGGAGTATCTTGTGACCTAAGTCTCCCATGGGAGGAGGTACAAGTACCCCCTCATCTTTGGGACCAAGTGTCCCCAGGCCTAGCCACAGTCCCCGCCACAAAGGGGCTCGTGGGGATGGCAGTCTTATGAGCTGCAGGTGGTAGTAAGCTCAGGCCATTATCCCATCACTTCTCCTTTTATCAACTTTTCTGTACTTGACTGATGATGTGGTGGTGGTAGTGGTGGTGTTGGTGGTAGTGGTGGTGGTAATCGTGGTGGTGTTGGTGGTAGTGGTGGTGGTAATCGTGGTGGTGTTGGTGGTAGTGGTGGTGGTAATCGTGGTGGTGTTGGTGGTAGTGGTGGTGGTAATCGTGGTGGTGTTGGTGGTAGTGGTGGTGTTGGTGGTGGTGGTGTTGGTGGTAGTGGTGGTGGTAATCGTGGTGGTGTTGGTGGTAGTGGTGGTGGTAATCGTGGTGGTGTTGGTGGTAGTGGTGGTGGTGGTGGTGGTGGTGTTGGTGGTAGTGGTGGTGTTGGTGGTAGTGGTGGTGTTGGTGGTAGTGGTGGTGGTGGTAGTGGTGGTGGTAGTTGTGGTGTTGGTGGTAGTGGTGGTGTTGGTGGTAGTGGTGGTGGTCGTTTTGGTGGTGGGAGTGGTGGTGGTAATCGTGGTGGTGTTGGTGGTAGTGGTGGTGGTAATCGTGGTGGTGTTGGTGGTAGTGGTGGTGGTAGTGGTGGTGGTGGTGTTGGTGGTAATCGTGGTGGTGTTGGTGGTAGTGGTGGTGTTGGTGGTAGTGGTGGTGTTGGTGGTAGTGGTGGTGGTAATCGTTGTGGTGTTGGTGGTAGTGGTGGTGGTAGTGGTGGTGTTGGTGGTAGTGGTGGTGGTGGTGGTGTTGGTGGTAATGGTGGTGGTGGTGTTGGTGGTAGTGGTGGTGTTGGTGGTAGTGGTGGTGTTGGTGGTAGTGGTGGTGGTAATCGTTGTGGTGTTGGTGGTAGTGGTGGTGGTAGTGGTGGTGTTGGTGGTTGTGGTGGTGGTGGTGTTGGTGGTAGTGGTGGTGTTGGTGGTAGTGGTGGTGGTAATCGTGGTGGTGTTGGTGGTAGTGGTGGTGGTAATCGTGGTGGTGTTGGTGGTGGTGTTGGTGGTAGTGGTGGTGGTAGTGGTGGTGTTGGTGGTGGTGTTGGTGGTAGTGGTGGTGGTAGTGGTGGTGGTGGTATTTGTGGTGGTAGTGGTGGTGGTAATCGTGGTGGTGTTGGTGGTAGTGGTGGTGGTAGTGGTGGTGGTGGTGTTGGTGGTAATCATGGTGGTGTTGGTGGTAGTGGTGGTGTTGGTGGTAGTGGTGGTGTTGGTGGTAGTGGTGGTGTTGGTGGTAGTGGTGGTGTTGGTGGTAGTGGTGGTGTTGGTGGTAGTGGTGGTGTTGGTGGTAGTGGTGGTGTTGGTGGTAGTGGTGGTGGTCATCGTTTTGGTGTTGGTGGTAGTGGTGGTGGTAGTGGTGGTGTTGGTGGTAGTGGTGGTGGTGGTGTTGGTGGTAATGGTGGTGGTGGTGGTGGTAGTGGTGGTGTTGGTGGTAGTGGTGGTGTTGGTGGTAGTGGTGGTGGTAATCGTTGTGGTGGTAGTGGTGATGTTGGTGGTAGTGGTGGTGTTGGTGGTAGTGGTGGTGGTAATCGTTGTGGTGTTGGTGGTAGTGGTGGTGGTAGTGGTGGTGTTGGTGGTAGTGGTGGTGGTGGTAGTGGTGGTGTTGGTGGTAGTGGTGGTGGTAATCGTGGTGGTGTTGGTGGTAGTGGTGGTGGTAATCGTGGTGGTGTTGGTGGTGGTGTTGGTGGTAGTGGTGGTGGTAGTGGTGGTGTTGGTGGTAGTGGTGGTGTTGGTGGTAGTGGTGGTGGTAGTGGTGGTGGTGGTATTGGTGGTGGTAGTGGTGGTGGTAATCGTGGTGGTGTTGGTGGTAGTGGTGGTGGTAATCGTGGTGGTGTTGGTGGTAGTGGTGGTGGTAGTGGTGGTGGTGGTGTTGGTGGTAATCGTGGTGGTGTTGGTGGTAGTGGTGGTGTTGGTGGTAGTGGTGGTGTTGGTGGTAGTGGTGGTGGTAATCGTTGTGGTGGTAGTGGTGATGTTGGTGGTAGTGGTGGTGTTGGTGGTAGTGGTGGTGGTAATCGTTGTGGTGTTGGTGGTAGTGGTGGTGGTAGTGGTGGTGTTGGTGGTAGTGGTGGTGGTGGTAGTGGTGGTGTTGGTGGTAGTGGTGGTGGTAGTGGTGGTGGTGGTAGTGGTGGTGGTGGTAGTGGTGGTGGTAGTGGTGGTGGTAATCGTGGTGGTGTTGGTGGTAGTGGTGGTAATCGTAGTGGTAGTGGTGGTGGCGGTAATCGTGGTGGTGTTGGTGGTAGTGGTGGTGGTGGTAGTGGTGGTAATCGTAGTGATAGTGGTGGTGGTGGTAATCGTAGTGGTAGTGGTGGTGGTAATCGTGGTAGTGGTGGTGTTGTTGGTGGTGGTAGTGGTGGTAATCGTAGTGGTAGTGGTGGTGGTGGTAATCGTGGTGGTGATAATCGTAGTGGTAGTGGTGGTGGTGGTAATCGTAGTGGTAGTGGTGGTAATCGTGGTGGTGGTGGTAATCGTAGTGGTAGTGGTGGTGGTGGTAATCGTGGTGATAATCGTAGTGGTAGTGGTGGTGGTGGTAATCGTGGTGGTGGTGGTAGTGGTGGTGGTAATCGTGGTGGTGGTGGTAGTGGTGGTGGTGGTGGTAATCGTGGTGGTGGTGGTAGTGGTGGTGGTGGTGGTAATCGTGGTGGTGGTGGTAGTGGTGGTGGCGGACGTAGAATGCAGAGCACCGGAAATGGAGATGTTATCTCATACATAAATCATGTGACGGTCACTATTTGTGTACACTGAGACGTGTGTGCATCTCTGTGTATGTACACTGAGTGGTGTATATCTCAGTGTATATACACTGAGATATTGTTATTTTTAGAGGAATTAATAAAGGTCTGTTGCTTAATTAACTTTATCGGATTCGTGCTCACGAACATTCTGAGCCGGATTCAAGTACGAACTACCCGATGAATCTGGATTCGAAAGGTCTTAATTCTGTCTGGTTTTCCAACTGGTTGAGGTAATGTTCCCTGACCCACCTCTCACTCCCTGAGCCAGTGTAAGTCATTGAGTTTGTAAGTTAGCTAGTAAGTCAGTAAGTTAATAAGTTTATTTAGATACACGCACACATCAGTACAATTATCATACATAGTGTAAATGTTAGGTAAATGGTCACAGGTGCAAATAATATGGCATTTTATTGTGGCAAGGCTTCACTCTCCAGGAGCTTTATCAACCTCTCACTCTCTACGTGAGGTAGTAAGTAATAGTAGTCTAAGTGTAGATAACTCTTGGTTGCCATGTGATGCAGTGGTTTATTGTTTTGAGTAGAATTTTGGTTAATACCTCAGAAATGACGAAGCTATCTTTATTTTGTTTACTGGTGTCTGAAGCGGCGATTGAAGATAACTCATGGCATTTATGCCTGTTTATATTTGCATCTTATAAAGATCACTAGACTGGCATAACTGAATCTCATAAGATGGTTGTACACATTGTTCAAGTCGTTTCTGCATGTATTGATACGTTCACTGAGATGTGTTTGTGGGTACGTGATGTTTCACCAACGTGTACCTTGTCACAGCCTCCACAAGGGACTGTGTAAACACCAGCACTGACTCGTTCAGTGTTCTTCACTCTGGTCCTGGTCTGGTCTGTGATGGATGTAATGACTCACGAAATCGTAATGACACGATTGCAAACAAACCATACCACGGGCGGGATTGAACCCGCGGTCAGAGAGTCTCAAAACTCCAGACCGTCGCGTTAGCCACTGGACCAGCTAGCCACAATAAGATTCGTCCAACTAGGTATATTTCTACACCATAGGAAGGTTAGCATAGGCACCACTGTGACCACAAATGCAAGTTTTTACAGACGAATCTCCAGCTAGCGTGGCCGTGACGAACTCTAGCTCCAGTGGCTAATGCGACGGTCTGGAGTTTTGAAACTTTCTGACCACGGGTTCAATCCCACCCGTGGTATGGTTTATGGATGTAATGGGTGTGATGGTGACTAGTGTTGTCTTGTACAAGTACTGTAGAGAGACTCAAGGCAACTTGGCTGATGGGAAGGATTGTGACTGTGTTTAGTGTTAGTACGTCATGAGTTGATGATTTGAAGGACTCTTTTCTTAGTGCTTGATGAGAAAGGAAGGAAATTGTAACTCAATGAAGGTTTGGTGTATGTACACTCCTCGTCAAGAAACTCCAGGCTGCAAATTTGGTGTGCCCTTAAGAAAAACCCGACGGTGATGCCTTGTTTCGTCTTAATATCCTGACTGCAGTAGAAGTGTGTGAGATCGTATATTAGGAATATAAGGTTATTATCCAGTTTATGAATAAGGACGTCCAGAAACTGTAACTTGTAATTGGTAGCTGAACTAGGTACAAAGGTAATGAGCTCAAAACTTTGGGGGCCCAGTCCCTGGACCCATTACGTACCTCTGTAATCTGTAAATACCTTTGTAACTTGTCATGATTGTGACCAGACTTACCTGGAGTTCATTACCTTTGTAAATTGTGAGTTCATTACCTTTGTAAATTGTGAGTTCATTACCTTTGTAAATTGTGAGTTCATTACCTTTGTAAATTGTGAGTTCATTACCTTTGTAAATTGTGAGTTCATTACCTCTGTAACTTGCTCAGCTATCAAAACTTTGGAGTCCAGTCCCTGGACCAATTATGTACCTCTGTAATCTTTTGACTACCGCCCACAGGATGGGTATGGGGTGCATAATAAACATATTAAACTAACAACTTGTAATTGGACCCTTCTTAAAGTGCGTTCAACGCAGTACTGAGACAAAACGAGGCATCATCGGATTTTTCTTAAGGGCACACCGAATTTGCAGTCCAGAGTTTCTTGACTAGGTACATACATACACCAGACCTTCACTAAGCTGCAGTTTCCTTGTTCATGATCTGACCCTCCTGACCGTTAGGATATCCTGATCTGTACGTAAGCTTTCTTGTAGGTCTTGGGACACATTGGGGTCATAGCAAACTTCCTTCCAAGAGCCCCAGTGGAATCAAGTCACTTAGACTCTATTAGGCTATCCTAGGTAAGGAGGATTACCAATAGACCTGTCTTTCTGTCTTTAAGAAGGCGCTGGACAGGAACCTAAAGTCAGTATCTGACCAGCCGGGCTGTGGTTCCTACGTCGGGTTGCGTAATAACACCCTGATTGACCAGGCTCTGATCCACCATGATGCCTGGTCACAGACCGGGCCATGGGGGCATTGACTCCCCAAAACCCTCTCCAGGTATTTTTCTCCAGGTATACCTGTGCCTAAATAAACTTATTTACTTATTACTAGCTTACATACCTACATTTTGGTCAAGGTTTCGTTACTGAGCGCCGGAAGTCCGGGTTCAATACGGCACAAGCTGTCAGTGGCCCTATAAACCAACAACAACAACCTGTCAATGGCGCCTGAACTTGGTTGTATGTATAGTGACTGTTATTTTTCTGTTCTCCTGGCTGTTCTACCCTTCATGGCTCTTCACCATACTTGTTATAAATGTTCTGGTGAGTTATTTATGTAATCAGAAGTATAAGTTTGATGTGATGTGGGAGGATGTACGAAATATTGGTGGATTTATAATGAAGGTGCTGTGTGCACATTGATGTACATGTACGTATGTGTACGCAAGTATTTACCTGATATGTGTATATATAATATGTACATATCATAATTATGTATATATATATATATATATATATATATATATATATATATATATATATATATATATATATATATTATATATATATATTTATAATATGTAAGTATTCATCTGATGTGTATGTATGTGTGTCTGATGTGTATGTACGTATATATTTAACTTGTGTACGTTATGTATTTATCTGATGTGTGCGCTTGTGTGTTCATTGTGTGTTCAGATCTTTAAGCAAGCATTACGATGACCTCATAGCATTACTAAATTCCTTACATGCCAATATGTCCATCATTACACTAACTGAAACCTGGCTAAAGCCTGATAGTACAGATGTCTATGCCATTCCTGGTTACACAGCCATACACAACTGTAGGCCAGACCAACAAGGGGGTGGCACAGCCATATACTACTCAGACCAACTAGAATGTATCACTAATACTTGCACAAGAGATGAACATGGGGAATATATAATAGCCAAATTCAAATCCAAATACCTACAAAAACCTCTCACATTGATAAACATCTACAGAGTTCCACAGTCAAACATTAGCCAATTTAGTCAAAACCTAGGAAGTATGATAACTGATGCACGCATGAACAAAGATCACTTACTACTCTCAGGTGACTTCAATATAAATCTCCTGCAAGACCAGGACCCACACGTTACTGAATTCACAAACACAATGAGTAACTGTATGTTGCTACCAACAGTAACAAAACCTACAAAAGTTACAGAGACTAGTGTTTCCCTACTTGACCACATCTGGACCAACACCATATCCCCTTTAAAATCAGGCATAATTACAGATAATACCACAGACCACTACCCTACTTTCCTCATAACAACTCTTGGTAAATTACCCCAAGACACTACTAAAGTCACCTTCAGACTTCACAATGAGGCAACCATTAATAACTTCACAACAGCAGTAGCAAACATTGACTGGCACACTGAGCTAGAAATCAATACAGATATTGACGAATGTATTAATAATTTTCTAAAAAAGACTCAATACCTCTATAACAAGCACTGCCCTAAAAAAACTAAGCAGATGACAGCTAAGAGACTGAACAGTCCCTGGCTAACACCCAGCATTCTCAAATCCATAAATACAAAACACCAATATGAAAAACAATACAGAATGGGTCACATAACCAGAGACCAAACAAAACGTTACTCGTCAATCCTAACCAGCCTGATAAGAAGGGCAAAAAAATTGTATTATGAGAACAGATTATCCAACTTACGAGGTGATATAAAAAAGACCTGGAAAACCCTATCAGAAATTCTGGGAACAAAAAGGATACCTGGAGTTTACCTGGAGAGAGTTTCGGGGGTCAACGCCCCCGCGGCCCGGTCTGTGACCAGGCCTCCTGGTGGATCAGCGCCTGATCAACCAGGCTGTTGCTGCTGGCTGCACGCAAACCAACGTACGAGCCACAGCCCGGCTGATCAGGAACTGACTTTAGGTGCTTGTCCAGTGCCAGCTTGAAGACTGCCAGGGGTCTGTTGGTAATCCCCCTTATGTGTGCTGGGAGGCAGTTGAACAGTCTCGGGCCCCTGACACTTATTGTATGGTCTCTTAACGTGCTAGTGACACCCCTGCTTTTCATTGGGGGGATGGTGCATCGTCTGCCAAGTCTTTTGCTTTCGTAGTGAGTGATTTTCGTGTGCAAGTTTGGTACTAGTCCCTCTAGGATTTTCCAGGTGTATATAATCATGTATCTCTCCCTCCTGCGTTCCAGGGAATACAGGTTTAGAAACCTCAAGCGCTCCCAGTAATTGAGGTGTTTTATCTCCGTTATGCGCGCCGTGAAAGTTCTCTGTACATTTTCTAGGTCGGCAATTTCACCTGCCTTGAAAGGTGCTGTTAGAGTGCAGCAATATTCCAGCCTAGATAGAACAAGTGACCTGAAATAGCGAAATAAAATTAGCAAAATCAGATGAACCCCAACTCCCACCAACAGAAACAGCAAACAGACTCAATGATTTCTTCTCCACTATAGGACTAAACCTTGCCAATAAAATCCCAAGCTCAGATACCCCACCAAATGACTACCTCACCGGCAACTACCCGAACACACTGTTCCTAGCTCCGACTAACCCATACGAAGTCTCCCTTATTATCAACGCACTAAAAAACAAGGCAGGAGATTTAAATACCTTACCACCCTTTATATACAAAAAAGTGTCACAAGTGCTATCACCAATCATTGCAACACTCTTTAACAAATCCATTGAATCCTCCACCTTCCCTACAGTACTCAAAATAGCAAGGGTCACCCCGATCCACAAAGGAGGAGACCAAACAGAGTTGAATAACTATAGGCCAATATCCAACTTACACCCTCTCTCAAAAATCTTCGAAAAATTAATCCATAAACGAATCTACTCCTACCTTATCTCCCAAAACATACTCAACCCCTGCCAATTTGGATTCAGGCCTAATAAAAATACTAATGATGCTATCATACACATGCTAGAACATATATACACTGCAATAGAGAAAAAAGAAGTCCCACTGGGGATCTTCATTGACTTACGTAAAGCTTTTGATACAGTTGACCATGACTTGCTCCACGTAAAATTGTCACACTATGGTATAAGAGGGCACTCCCTCAACTACCTCAAGTCTTTCCTCAGCAACAGAAGCCAATATGTGTACGCAAATGGGGCAAACTCTTCTGCACAACCAATTACAGTTGGTGTCCCACAGGGAAGTGTCCTTGGCCCTCTTCTCTTTCTCCTATACATAAATGACCTTCCAAATGCTTCGCAATTACTCAAACCCACACTATTTGCAGATGACACTACATACGTCTTCTCTCACCCGAGCCCAGTCACGCTAGCCAATACTGTAAATACCGAATTACAGAAAATATCTACCTGGATGAGGACTAACAAACTTACACTAAACATTGACAAAACCTACTTCATTCAGTTTGGTAACAGAGCTACAGATGTCCCTCTTAACATAATGATAAACGGATCACCTATCACAAAGCTAACAGAGGGAAAATTCTTAGGAATCCACCTTGATAATAGACTCAAATTTCATACACATATACAACAAATTTCTAAGAAAATTTCCAAGACTGTAGGCATACTATCGAAGATACGGTACTATGTTCCACAGTCAGCCCTCCTGGCCCTATCACTCTCTTATTTACCCCTATCTCACCTATGGAATTTGTGCATGGGGCTCAACAACAAGTAACCATCTCAGACCACTAATTACCCAACAAAAGGCTGCAGTTAGAATGATAACAAATTCTCACTACAGGCAGCACACTCCACCAATATTCAATACACTCAACCTACTCACCATACAAAACATCCATACTTATTACTGCACCTATTACATACATAGAACACTCAACTCTGATATTAACCCTCCCCTCAAACATCTCCTTGCCAACCTCAACAGAACACATGACCATAACACAAGGCACAGATCACTCTTTGATGTTCCTCGTGTCCATCTCACACTATGCAAAAACTCAATGCACATAAAAGGCCCTAAAATCTGGAATTCATTACCTGTAAATATAAAAGAAACACTACCTGTTTATAAATTCAAGTCTCTTCTCAAAGATCACTTACTCACCCAAAACCAAATAAATACTGAATAACTGAACCTTATAAATTGTATATCTTAAATGTTTCTCACAATTATATCACATAAATGTTAAACCTAAAACCCAATCTAACTTTATTATTTTTTAAATACACTACCTAACAGAATACTCCATTCTACTGAATTTACAACAATGCATGCAACCATATGACCTGTCTTTGTAATACTCATTTGTATTTTATAGTTATCTGTTTACAATAATGTCTTATCACTGATTTCATCATTGCTTAGTTAATCTTAAGTTAATTTTAAGCCAGCCCGTAATGCTATGCATAGTATAAGTGGCTTTGGCATGCTGCTCTTCTGTATTTTTTTGTACCTCTGTAAGTGTGCTCAAATTATAAATAAATAAATAAATAAATAAATAAATAAATTGTGTATGTGTGTGTACATCTGACGTTAGCTTGCATTTGCGTGTACACCTCGTGTGTGTACACCTGATGTGTGTACCTGTTTGTCATGTACATTTATGTACACGTCATGTGTGTATACGTGTACATATCATGTCACTTGGTGTGTACATGCCACTGGGTGTGTACATGTATATGTCATTTGGTGTGTACATGTATGTCATTTGGTGTGTACATGTACATGTCACTGGGTGTGTACATGTACATGTCACTGGGTGTGTACATGTACATGTCACTGGGTGTGTACATGTACATGTCACTGGGTGTGTACATGTACATGTCACTGGGTGTGTACATGTACATGTCACTGGGTGTGTACATGTACATGTCACTGGGTGTGTACATGTCACTGGGTGTGTACATGTACATGTCACTTGGTGTGTACATGTACATGTCACTGGGTGTGTACATGTACATGTCACTAGGAGTCCTCAGGTTGTTCTTCAACTCTATACATCCTTGGTTAGGCCTCATTTAGATTATGCTGCACAGTTTTGGTCACCTTATTACAGAATGGATATAAATTCTCTGGAAAATGTACAAAGGAGGATGACAAAGTTGATCCCATGTATCAGAAACCTTCCCTATGAGGATAGACTAAGGGCCCTGAATCTGCACTCAGAAGACGTAGAATTAGGGGGATATGATTGAGGTGTATAAATGGAAGACAGGAATAAATAAAGGGGATGTAAATAGTGTGCTGAAAATATCTAGCCTAGACAGGACTCGCAGCAATGGTTTTAAGTTGGAAAAATTCAGATTCAGGAAGGATATAGGAAAGTACTGGTTTGGTAATAGAGTTGTGGATGAGTGGAACAAACTCCCAAGTACCGTTATAGAGGCCAGAACGTTGTGTAGCTTTAAACATAGGTGGGATACATACATGAGTGGATGTGGGGGGGTGTGAGTTAGACCTGATCGCTTGTGCTACCAGGTCGGTTGTTCGTGCACCTCCCTAAGTCAATGTGACCTGACCTGACTAGGTTGGGTGCATTGGCTTAAGCCGGTAGGAGACTTGGACCTGCCTCGCATGGGCCAGTAGGCCTTCTGCAGTGTTCCTTTGTTCTTATGTTCTTATGTTCTTATGTCACTGGGTGTGTACATGTACATGTCACTGGGTGTGTACATGTCACTGGGTGTGTACATGTACATGTCACTGGGTGTGTACATGTTACTTGGTGTGTACATGTACATGTCACTTGGTGTGTACATGTACATGTCACTTGGTGTGTACATGTACATGTCACTGGGTGTGTACATGTAGATGTTACTTGGTGTGTACATGTCACTTGGTGTGTACATGTACATGTCACTGGGTGTGTACATTTCACTGGGTGTGTACATGTACATGTCACTGGGTGTGTACATTTAACTGGGTGTGTACATGTACATGTCACTGGGCGTGCACATGTACATGTACATGTCACTGGGCGTGCACATGTACATGTCACTGAGTGTGTACATGTACATGTCACTGGGTGTGTACATGTACATGTCACCGGGTGTGTACATGTACATGTCACTGGGTGTGTACATGTACATGTCACTGGGTGTGTACATGTACATGTCACTGGGTGTGTACATGTCACTGGGTGTGTACATGTACATGTCACTGGGCGTGCACATGTACATGTCACTTAGTGTGTACATGTACATGTCACTGGGTGTGTACATGTACATATCACTGAGTATGTACAGTCTTACAGATTAGGTGTTTGTGCATCTAAGATATCAATGTACATACATGTACACCTGTGTACATCGTTAGTTTTAGTTTAATATGTTTATTATGCACCACATACCCATCCTGTAATGTAGTCACCACATACCCATCCTGTGGGTGGTAGTAACCACATACCCATCCTGTGGGTGGTAGTCACCACATACCCATCCTGTGGGTGGCAGTCACCACATACCCATCCTGTGGGCGGTAGTCACCACATACCCATCCTGTGGGTGGTAGTCACCACATACCCATCCTGTGGGCTGTAGTCACCACATACCCATCCTGTGGGCGGTAGTCACCACATACCCATCCTGTGGGTGGTAGTCACTACATACCCATCCTGTGGGTGGTAGTCACCACATACCCATCCTGTGGGAGGTAGTCACCACATACCCATCCTGTGGGTGGTAGTCACCACATACCCATCCTGTGGGCGGTAGTCACTACATACCCATCCTGTGGGCGGTAGTCACTACATACCCATCCTGTGGACGGTAGTCACCACATACCCATCCTGTGGGCGGTAGTCACCACATACCCATCCTGTGGGCGGTAGTCACCACATACCCATCCTGTGGGCGGTAGTCACCACATACCCATCCTGTGGGTGGTAGTCACCACATACCCATCCTGTGGGCGGTAGTCACCACATACCCATCCTGTGGGCGTAGTCACCCCATACCCATCCTGTGGGTGGTAGTCACCATACCCACCCATCCTGTGGGCGGTAGTCACTACATACCCATCCTGTGGGTGGTAGTCACACATACCCATCCTGTGGGTGGTAGTCACCACATACCCATCCTGTGGGCGGTAGTCACCACATACCCATCCTGTGGGTGGTAGTCACCCCATACCCATCCTGTGGGCGGTAGTCACCACATACCCATCCTGTGGGCGGTAGTCACCACACACCCATCCTGTGGGCGGTAGTCACCACATACCCATCCTGTGGGTGGTAGTCACCACATACCCATCCTGTGGGTGGTAGTCACCACATACCCATCCTGTGGGCGGTAGTCACCACATACCCATCCTGTGGGCGGTAGTCACCCCATACCCATCCTGTGGGCGGTAGTCACCCCATACCCATCCTGTGGGCTGTAGTCACCACATACCCATCCTGTGGGCGTAGTCACCCCATACCCATCCTGTGGGCGGTAGTCACCCCATACCCATCCTGTGGGCGGTAGTCACCCCATACCCATCCTGTGGGCGGTAGTCACCCCATACCCATCCTGTGGGCGGTAGTCACCCCATACCCATCCTGTGGGTGGTAGTCACCACATACCCATCCTGTGGGCGGTAGTCAAAAGATTACAAAGGTACATAATTGGTCCAGGGACTGGACTCCAAAGTTTTGATAGCTGAGCAAGTTACAGAGGTAATGAACTCATAAGTTACAGAGGTAATGAACTCATAAGTTACAGAGGTAATGAACTCATAAGTTACAGAGGTAATGAACTAGATCTGGTCATAATCATGACCAAGTTACAAAGGTAATGAGCTCCAGGTAGAGCTGGTCACACATGAATAATTGCAAAGGTAATGAATCATAAACACAATCATGAGAATTTACAAAGGTAATGAGCTCCAGGTAGAGCTGGTCACAATCATGACAAGTTACAAAGGTAATGAATGATAAACACGTTATGACATGATTACAATCATAGACAAATTTGTGTACATCGATGTACTTGTTTGTACATCTGGTGTGTGTACCTCCCTTTGCTTACCTTCATATGTCTAACCAGGGTTATATAAACAAGGTATATATCTCAGTGTATATACACTGAGAGGTGTATATCTCAGTGTATATATACACTGAGATATATCGGTGTATATACACTGGTAGTTTACATTAATCAGTATTTTAGGTATTGAAATTATTCTTGACTGGTGGTGTATAGGTGACCTGCAGCCTTAATGATTCCTAACTTTATTTAAAAGCTAAGAGCTGTTATCTCTCTCGCTCTCTCTCTCGCTCTCTCTCGCTCTCTCTCTCGCTCTCTCTCGCTCTCTCTCTCGCTCTCTCTCGCTCTCTCTCGCTCTCTCTCGCTCTCTTGTGCTCTCTCGCTCTCTCTCTCTCTCTCTCGCTCTCGCTCTCTCTCTCGCTCTCTCTCTCTCTCTCCTCTCTCTCTCTCTCTCTCTCTCTCTCTCTCTCTCTCTCTCTCTCATACACACTAACTGGAGAGAGAGAGAAATCATTCCTTTAATATCAAACAATTTTGACCAATATTCTGATTTGTTGTTTAGGGAATTGTTGTTTTGCTTTAAGATAAGATAAGATAAGATTTCATTCGGATTTTTAACCCTGGAGGGTTAGCCACCCAGGATAACCCAAGAAAGTCAGTGCGTCATCGAGGACTGTCTAACTTATTTCCATTGGGGTCCTTAATCTTTTCCCCCAGGATGCGACCCACACCAGTCGACTAACACCCAGGTACCTATTTGCTGCTAGGTCAACAGGACAACAGGTGTAAGGAAACGTGTCGAAATGTTTCCACCCGCCTGGAATCGAACCCGGGCCCTCCGTGTGTGAAGCGGGAGCTTTAGCCACCAGGCCACCAGTGTAAGAACCGTATAATTAGCTTGTGTGTATGTACTCGCCTGTTTTTAGTTGCAGGGGTCGCTTCGTAGCTCCTGGCCCCACTTTATCAGTTGCTACGAGGTCCACTTTCCCTGCTCCATGAGCTTTATCATACCTCATCTTAAAGATATGTATGGATCCTGCCCCCACTACATCGCTTTCCGGACTATTCCACTGCTTGAAAACTCTATGACTGAAGAACTACTTCCTAACATCCCTTTGATTCATCTGAGTCTTCAACTTCCAATTGTGACCTCTTGTGTCTGTGTCCCACCTCTGGAACATCCTGTCTCTGTCCACCTTGTCAATTCCTTGCAGTATTTTATATCTCATTATCATGTCCCCCCATCTCTCTCTTGCCCTCCATTGTCTTCAGGTTGATTTCCCTTAACCTCTCCTCATAGGACATACCCCTTAGCTCCAGGCCTAGTCTTGTTGCAAACCTTTGCACTTTCTCAAATTGCTTGACTAGGTGTGGGTTCCATACTGGTGCTGCATACTCGTCTGCCTGAAATGCCCCAACATGATAGTGGCTTTCTTTGTGCAGTGGACCCCCGCATAACGATTTCCTCTGAATGTGACCAATTATGTAAGTGTATTTATGTAAGTGCGCTTGTACGTGTATGTTTGGGGGTCTGAAATGGACTAATCTACTTCACAATATTTCTTAAGGGAACAAATTCGGTCAGTACTGGCACCTGAACGTACTTCTGGAGTGAAAAAATATCGTTAACTGGGGGTCCACTGTACTTAGTGAACCAAAATTGTAATTACACATTGTAACCTTTACAAAGAAATAAACCTTTATCTTACCTGGTTTAGGTCCCCTGTGGCCTGGTGGCTAAAGCTCTCGCTTCACACGGCTAGTTGTCCGGGTTCAATTCCCGGCAAGGGTAGAAACATTGGCCGTGTTTCTTTACACCAGTTGTCTATGTTCCCCATCAGTAAAATGGGTACCTGGGTGTTAGTCAACTGGTGTGGGTCGCATCCTGGGACAAAACTGACCTAATTTGCCATAAATGCTCTGCATAGCAAGTGACCCTATCAAACAATTTTTTTTTTTTAATTACATTACCCAATAGAATACAGTGGACCCCCGGTTTACGATATTTTTTCACTCCAGAAGTATGTTCAGGTGCCAGTACTGACTGAATTTGTTCCCATAAGGAATATTGTGAAGTAGATTAGTCCATTTCAGACCCCCAAACATACACGTACAAACGCACTTACATAAATACACTTACATAATTGGTCGCATTGGGAGGTGATCGTAAAGCGGGAGTCCACTGTACTCCATTCTCATGAATGCACAGTAACTCATCTAATGACCATTTGACCTGTTTCTGATCTACAAATCATTGATTTTATTCGATTTAATTAATAAATTGTATTACTTCATATAGTAGTATATCGATCATTGTTATATTATATACAGTGGTCCCTCGTTGTTCGTAATTAATCCGTTCCTGGAGCCGTTACTATAAACGAAATTTACGGTTTGCGAATCAATTTTCCCCATAAGAAATAATGTAAATACAATTAATCCGTTCCTGACACCCAGAAGTATTAAAACAAAAAAATTTTTAACATGAAATATACATGTAGTACATAAACAATACAATGGGAAATGATGAATGAAACATTAACAGCATAACACTTACCTTTATTGGAGATTCTTCTTAGTGTATGGGAGACTGGAGGAGGAGAGAGAGTGGATTGTTTATAGTTTGGAAGGGGAATCCCCTTCCATCAACACCTCAGGTACCAATTGCTTCTCTGGGGTTGCTTGTCTTCTCTGTTTCTTAATGCCACTAGGACCACCTTGAGAGTCTCCCTAGTCCTGTCTCACAAAGTAACTGTGGAGAGATCTCTGTTTCTGGCGTCTAACACTTCCCTAAAATGGCCCAAGACTTTGTCACTGTACATATTTCTCACCTTCTTTACCACAGGCTTGGCACTAGGAGCTTTCTTTGGAGCCATGGTAGCTTATTTAGTAATTGCAAGCACTAAGATGAGTGGAATACAGTGGACTCCCGCTTAACGATCACCTCCCAATGCGACCAATTATGTAAGTGTATTTATGTAAGTGCGTTTGTACGTGTATGTTTGGGGGTCTGAAATGGACTAATCTACTTCACAATATTCCTTATGGGAACAAATACGGTCAGTACTGGCACCTGAACATACTTCTGGAATGAAAAAATATCGTTAACCGGGGGTCCACTGTATTATGAAATATTTCGTAGGAGCACTTGAGGGGACCTTCACTGACTGGTAAACAATGCCAGACTGGCTGGGTAGGGAGGCCGCCCCGGCTCACACCGTGCGTACGCGTCCCGGACGAATGACTATTCGCGAGTCAACCTATGAAAAGCGAGTCCATGTTTATACAAAAATACCCCTATGATTGGCGAAATTTACGATTGCCGAGAACTACGAAAAGCGAGGGACCACTGTACATTGTTATGCCACAAATTTGTTTAACTATAAAGCTTCTTATTTAACCCTTTGACTGTCGAAGGGCCCAATCCTGAAGTTGCTCCTGGTGTCGCAAAATATTCGAAAAAAAAAAAAATTATTTTTTCTTATGAAATGATAGAGAATCTTTTCCCGATTGTAAAGACACCAAAAAAACGAAATTTGATGGAAAACTGACGGAATTACGCTCACGCGAAGTTAGCGACTTCGGCGATATTTAAAAATCGGCAATTTCGCCCACTTTGAGCCCTATTTTCGGCTAATTCCGTTATTCCAGTCAACCAAACTCATAACTATTTCTTCAGAACTCTATTTTTTCTATCGACTGAGCACAAGAAACTGCCCATTTACCGATTTCAACTACCCAATAACATGGTCAGAAATTTGCAATTTGGCCAATTTCACGAAAATTAAAAAATACGACAATTTCAAAATAAGGTCCAGAATGAACAATGCAGACATTCCTGGCTCTAAAATAAGATTTTCTTTGTTCATCAGTCATGTCTCCAGGTCCCTGTGATATTACTCTTGCTTTTTATTTTGAAATTTTATTCAAACAAAAAATAGAAGATTTACTGTTATGCAGACTACTGCAATACTGTAATAATTGTAAAAATTACATCAACCCATTCATGACTGCGTATTAGAATGGCTATTTGGACATTTATTGGAAAATGACATCATTTGTTTACTTTTGAACATCGGCAAAAATCAAACATTTCCTGTACTTTGTGCTCCATTTCCAGGTTCTTTTTATAGTAAAATTAATCAAAATCACCTCCATTTCTATAATATAGTTTCCATTCTATCAAATGAGACCATGAAAACGAGAATACAACCACAAATACTATACGAAAATAGACCACAAAGTCGGCATTTTAATTAAAAAAAACGGTCGGAGTTTTTTTTTTCTCATTATGCACTGCGTGCTCCAGGATTTTTTTTATGTGGTGCACACTGACCACACAGATCCATTCTCTCACATGTGGGCCTACTAGCTTTCTCCTGCCTGATTTGAAGCCGCTAGAATTTATGAGTATATATACGTCAAACACGGTACCTCGCAAACGTATATATACGGCCGCGACAGTCAAAGGGTTAAAATACTCATTTGTACTTCATGTTATAATTTGTTTATTGTAATTTTTACCACTGAATATATCATTGTTTAGTTAATCTTAAGTTAATTTTAACCCGTAAACGGTCCAAACGTATATATACGTTTTTACCACTAGTGCCCCAAATGTATATATACGTTTTTTTTTGTCATACATTCAACATTGCCATGATAAGCCTGAGTCGCCTAGACATGAGAGAATGGATGTGTGCACTCACTGTGCGCCATATTAAAATAATTGGGGATGCCCGGGTACCATATGCTCTTTTTTCCTATTAACCCTTTGAGGGTTTTCGTCGTACTAGTACGTCTTACGCGTAGGGGTTTTTGACGTACTAGTACGCATAAATTCTAGCGGCCTCAAATCTCGCGCGAAAAGGCTGATAGGCCTAGGTGTGAGAGAATGGGTCTGCGTGGTCAGTGTGCGCGGTAGAAAAAAAATCTGGGACCCAGTGGTGCATTGTGGGAATGCCCTCTTAGTAAACAATGTCCACCATGCCTCGCGGTAAGAAGCTCCTCACTCCTCGGCGAATTGGGACACTTTTGTTCCCCAGTGACAGTTCTAATAGTGATGGAAGTGCCAGTGAAGATGAGTTTCGTGGTTTTAGTGAGGTTTTGACCGAAACTAATGACCATAATATCGGTAATAGTGAAGAAAACCCAGACGACCCTCAGCCTTCCACCTCTGGTGCTGGGCCCTCGTGTTCACGTTCAGTTGTTCCAGAACCCAAGAGGAAACTTCTATTTTCCCAAATCCCAGACTCACATGAGAGCATGGGTGATGATAGTGATAGTGAATATGAACTACAAGCTCTTCAAACTAGTTCCAGTAGTGATAGTGAAGTGCAATATTCCCCAGTGAAGCGTCAGTATATACGACGATATATGCGCTCTGGAAGTGTGCCATATGCTATTCCAAGGGGAAGGAGTGTATCTCGGAGTACATCCCGTGGCTGTACAACAGGAACAGACAGTGAAAATGACGAAGATACTGTTGCAATTGGGATGGAAAATGTGCGTGGTGGTAGTGGTGCCGGCGGTGAGGCACCAGCAGTGGGCCATGCTGCCACCCACGCTGCCACCCACGCCGCTGCCTCAGCTGATCTAGAACAAAGGCCACCATCCCCCACTCCCCCACCACACCAGCCTCCACAACCACAACCTCCACAACCACAACCTCCACAACCACAACCACCTGTCATTGTCCAGTACCCACCAGCAGACCGCACCTGGGATTGGCAGGAAGCTGTCAATTTTGTTCCAAATCCCCACCAGTTTGATGGCAGCCAAAGTGGAATACGGCCATCTTGTGCACTTGGGAACAATGCCACTGAACTGGAATGTTTCGAGTTATTCTTTGACGAACCACTGATGAAAAGTATTGTCATGGAAAGCAACACATACTACGAGTACACCATGGCAAACACAATACTTTCACCAAAATCACGTCTACACCAATGGAAGGAGGCAACTGTGGCTGAGCTGTATCTTTTCTTTGCCACAATAATGCTTATGCCACATGTGTATAAGCACAAAGTGAAATCATACTGGTCAACAGACCCCCTGATTGCAACACCAGGTTTCAGTGATATAATGCCAGTGAATCAATTTGTGCTAATGTTACGTATGCTTCACTTCTCAGATAAAACCAGGCCTGACAGAACTGACAGGTTATATAAGATTAGGAATGTGTTTGTGTATCTGAAACAGAAATTCAGTACTCATTTTTATCCCTTCAGGAAGCTTGTAATTGACGAGTCTTTGATTCTGTTCAAAGGAAGACTCTCTTTCAAGCAGTACATACCAAGCAAGAGGAAACGCTTTGGTATAAAGTTGTTTGTGCTTTGTGATTGTTACAGTGGTCTGGTATTGGATATTATTGTGTACACTGGAAGTTATACATTGCAAAATACCAGGAGGTTATTGGGCATCTCAGGTGATGTGGTTCGAACAATGATAGAACCATACCTTGGTAAGGGGCATATATTATATACAGATAACTGGTACACAAGCCCCTCACTCAGTGATTTTTTGCGAGTGAACATGACAGATGTGTGTGGCACAGTGCGTGCAAATCGAAAACATATGCCCAGGTTTGATGCTGGCACTCGCAGAGGTGAGGTGCAGGCGTTTGCTGCCAATGACATCATGGCATTTCGGTGGCATGACAAACGAGATGTCACACTGTTGTCATCAATTCACCCTAATGAAATGGCAGACAGTGGCAGGCAGCATAGAGAGAGAAATGAACCCATTCTAAAACCTGCAGCTGTGATTGATTACACCTTCAACATGCGTTCAGTGGACAAATGTGACATGCAGATTGGGTTTGCTGATTGTGTTCGCAAGAGTTATAAGTGGTACATCAAACTGTTTTTCCATCTTCTGGACATTTCCATGCTCAATGCTTATAATATGTATAAGATGAGCACCAGAAACAAACCACAGTACGGAGAATTCTGTTTGTCTGTCATCAGACAAATAGTATTCAAGTACCAAGGAAATGCACCTGCAATTGACCGCCCACCAAATTATCAACAACTACCTGCTCGTCTGAAGCATGGTGATCACTTCCTGGTAAAACTGCCTGCTACTGCTTTGAAGAAAAAGGCTCAGAAGAGGTGTTACGTCTGTTCACATACAAAAAAACGCCCACGACAACGCAGAGACACTCGTTTTATGTGTGAGGAGTGCAAAACTCCACTGTGCATGACACCATGTTTCAAAGAGTTCCACAGGCTGCAGAACTTCTAGAAACATGTCCTGTGACTGTATATGTGTATATAAAATATAGAAAAATAGTAATAAACAACATTTCATATTGTTTGTTTGTGTAAATATTTTCTGTAAACAAAATAATGACAACAGTGTTTACGCCCTTATTGTGTAGTATTGAAAAAGAAATAACTTACAAAATACTGATCATGTTGGCCTCAGAGGCCATAAAAGTTACTCAGAAAAAGAAAAATTGAAAAAAAAATTGAAAATAGTACATAAAAAAGTAAATAGAAAAATACCGGGTGACGGCAGTCGGCGATGTTACCATATGCTGTTCAATTTTGGGAAATTTCACACCGCCATATCTCGGTAAGTATTGACGCTAAAATTTTTTTGTTTAGCCTATAATGTTTAGAAAAAAATACTCTATTTTTTCATAAGAAAAAATAATTTTTTTTTTTTTGAAATTTGGCCGACCCTGAGAACGAGTTTCGGAGAGGGCCTGTCGACCCTCAAAGGGTTAAAAAAAACGTTTTTTTTTTTTTTTCCAAAAAAAGTTGGGGCACTACTGTAGAGAATGTATATATACATTTGGACCGTTTACGGGTTAAGCCTGTCCATAATGCTCTGCATACAAGGGGCTTTTGGCATGTACACCCAATCACTATACAGTGGACCCCCGGTTTACGATCAGCTCCCAATGCGACCAATTATGTAAGTGTATTTATGTAAGTGCGTTTGTATGTATGTGTTTGGGGGTCTGAAATGGACTAATCTACTTCACAATATTCCTTATGGGAACAAATTCGGTCAGTACTGGCACCTGAACATACTTCTGGGATGAAATAATATCGTAAACCGGGGGTCCACTGTAGCAGTTATTTGCTTGATGTGAACCTCAGATGTGCTCGGTATTATACTCTCCCCAAGATCTTGTTCCTTGAGTGGGTTTGTAATCTTTGGCTCCCTAACCTGTACTTGGTGTACAGTCTTCATGACTTTGCACTTGGTGGGGTTAAACTCCAGGAGCCAGTTGTTGGACAAGACTAGCAGCTTGTCCAGATCCCTTTGTAGTCCTGCCTGATCCCTATCCACTTGAATTTTCTGCATTAGCTTTACATCATCTACAAACAGGGACACCTCTGAATCTATCCCAACCATCATGTCATGCACATATACCAGAAACAGAACAAGCCCTAGGACTGACCCTTGTGGAGCCCTGCTCGTCACAGGGGCCCACTTTGACACCTTGTTATATTCCATCACATGTTGCTGGCTTCCTTCCAGGTATTATCCAATCCATTGCAGTGCCTTTCCTGTAATTCCTGCATGCTCCTCTAGCTTTTGCATTAATCTCTTCTGCAGAACGTGTGTTGAAACCCTTCTCACACTTCAAAAAATGCTATCTACCCACCCCCCTTTCTCTCTTGCCTTCTGTCACCTTGTCATTAAACTCCAGTAGGTTTGTGACACAGGATTTCCTTTCCATGAAACTGTGCTGGGTGTCATTTATAAGCTCATTCCTTTCTAGGTGTTCCACCACTCTTCTGATAAGCTTCTCCATGACTTTGCAAACTATACAAGTCAATGACATTGGTCTATAGTTTAATGTTACCTGCCTTTCTCCTTTGTTAAAAATCGGGACTACATTTGCTGTCGTCTACACCTCAGGTAGTTGCCCTGTTTCGATAGATGTGTTGAAGGTGGTTGTTAGTGGCACACACAGTGTCTGCTTACTCTCTCAGGACCCACAGAGAGACGTTGTCTGGTCCCACTGCATTTGAGGTATCTAGCTCACTTGCGAGTCTCTTTACCTCCTCGGTTGTGTGTAGTTTCTTCAGTACTTATTGGTGTATCCTTCCATCCCTGTTTTAGTTTGCTGGATTCCTTTCTGTCTCCACTGAAAATACTTTCTTAAATCTCGTGTTGAGCTTTTCACATACGTCTTTGTAATTTCATGTGATCCTCCTTCCCTACTTGCTGAACCTGATTACCTGGTCTCTGACTGTTGTTTTTCTCATGATGTGGCTGTACAACAGCTTTGGGCAGATTTGGCTTTCGATGCTGTATCATTCTTGTTTGGTTGCTGGGCCTCCCTCCTTATCCATGCATATTCATTTCTGGCTCTTTGGCTAATCTCCTTATTTTCCTGGGTCCTTTGTCTTCTATACTCTTTCCATTCTCTAGTGCACTTAGTTTTGGCCTTTCTTCACCTTTCAGTGAGCCAGGGGTCATTCTGGTCTTCACATTGTTTCTGTAAAGTAGAAGGACACAAGTGTAACTAATGTGACATTTTATTGTGGCAACGTTTCACTCTCCAGGATCTTTGTCAAGCTGTTACAAACAGTACATGGACACAGAGGGTATATATAGGCTCAGAGTGAGGTGTAATACTAGTAGTAGTAGTAGTAGTAATACAATATGGTACCTGGAGTTTACCTGGAGAGAGTTTCGGGGGTCAACGCCCCCGCGGCCCGGTCTGTGACCAGGCCTCCTGGTGGATCAGCGCCTGATCAACCAGGCTGTTGCTGCTGGCTGCACGCAAACCAACGTACGAGCCACAGCCCGGCTGATCAGGAACTGACTTTAGGTGCTTGTCCAGTGCCAGCTTGAAGACTGCCAGGGGTCTGTTGGTAATCCCCCTTATGTGTGCTGGGAGGCAGTTGAACAGTCTCGGGCCCCTGACACTTATTGTATGGTCTCTTAACGTGCTAGTGACACCCCTGCTTTTCATTGGGGGGATGGTGCATCGTCTGCCAAGTCTTTTGCTTTCGTAGCGAGTGATTTTCGTGTGCAAGTTCGGTACTAGTCCCTCTAGGATTTTCCAGGTGTATATAATCATGTATCTCTCCCTCCTGCGTTCCAGGGAATACAGGTTTAGAAACCTCAAGCACTCCCAGTAATTGAGGTGTTTTATCTCCGTTATGCGCGCCGTGAAAGTTCTCTGTACATTTTCTAGGTCGGCAATTTCACCTGCCTTGAAAGGTGCTGTTAGAGTGCAGCAATATTCCAGCCTAGATAGAACAAGTGACCTGAAGAGTGTCATCATGGGCTTGGCCTCCCTAGTTTTGAAGGTTCTCATTATCCATCCTGTCATTTTTCTAGCAGATGCGATTGATACAATGTTATGGTCCTTGAAGGTGAGATCCTCCGACATAATCACTCCCAGGTCTTTGACGTTGGTGTTTCGCTCTATTTGTGGCCAGAATTTGTTTTGTACTCTGATGAAGATTTAATTTCCTCATGTTTACCATATCTGAGTAATTGAAATTTCTCATCGTTGAACTTCATATTGTTTTCTGCAGCCCACTGAAAGATTTGGTTGATGTCCGCCTGGAGCCTTGCAGTGTCTGCAATGGAAGACACTGTCATGCAGATTCGGGTGTCATCTGCAAAGGAAGACACGGTGCTGTGGCTGACATCCTTGTCTATGTCGGATATGAGGATGAGGAACAAGATGGGAGCTAGTACTGTGCCTTGTGGAACAGAGCTTTTCACCGTAGCTGCCTCGGACTTTACTCTGTTGACGACTACTCTCTGTGTTCTGTTAGTGAGGAAATTATAGATCCATCGACCGACTTTTCCTGTTATTCCTTTAGCGCGCATTTTGTGCGCTATTACGCCATGGTCACACTTGTCGAAGGCTTTTGCAAAGTCTGTATATATTACATCTGCATTCTTTTTGTCTTCTAGTGCATTTAGGACCTTGTCGTAGTGATCCAGTAGTTGAGACAGACAGGAGCGACCTGTTCTAAACCCATGTTGCCCTGCGTTGTGTAACTGATGGGTTTCTAGATGGGTGGTGATCTTGCTTCTTAGGACCCTTTCAAAGATTTTTATGATATGGGATGTTAGTGCTATTGGTCTGTAGTTCTTTGCTGTTGCAATTAACTCGTACATGAGTAAAAGGATATAAAAGCTACCCAAGTAATAGCTTTTATATCCTTTTACCCAAGTACAGTGGACCCCCGCATAACGATATTATTTCAATCCAGAAGTCTGTTTGGGTGCCGTTATAGACCGAATTTGTTCCCATAAGAGATATTGTGAATTAGATTAGTCCGTTTCAGACCCCCAAAAATACACCTACAAAAGCACTTACAAAAATACACTTACATAATTGGTCGAGTTGGGAGCTGATCGTTATGCAGGGGTCCACTGTAATAGCTTTTATATCCTTTTACCCAAGTAATAGCTTTTACAGTGGACCCCCGCATACCGTTGGCATCACATAACGTTAAATCCGCATACCGATACATTTTATCGCTAAGATTTTGCCTCGCATACCGCTAAAAAACCCGCTCAACGCTATTCGTCCGAGACGCGTCTAATGTGCGGCCTAAGCCAGCCTCACATGTTCCGCCGGTGGCATTGTTTACCAGCCAGCCTCCGCGGTAACATCCAAGCATACAATCGGAACATTTCATATTATTACAGTGTTTTTGGTGATTTTATCTGCAAAATAAGTGACCATGGGCCCCAAGAAAGCTTCTAGTGCCAACCCTACAGGAATAAGGGTGAGAATTACTATAGAGATGAAGAAAGAGATCATTGCTAAGTATGAAAGTGGAGTGCGTGTCTCCGAGCTGGCCAGGTCGTATAGTAAACCCCAATAAACCATCGCTACTATTGTGTCCAACAAAACGGCAATCAAGGAAACTGTTCTTGCCAAAGGTTCAACTGTGTTCTCGAAACAGAGATCGCAAGTGATGGAAGATGTTGAGAGACTCTTATTGGTGTGGATAAATGAAAAACAGATAGCAGGAGATAGCATCTCTCAAGTGATCATAAGTGAAAAGGCTAGGAAGTTGCATGAGGATTTAATTAAAAAAATGCCTGCAACTAGTGATGATGTGAGTGAATTTAAGGCCAGCAAAGGTTGGTTTGAGAGATTTAAGAAGCGTAGTGGCATACATAGTGTGATAAGGCATGGTGAGGCTGCCAGTTCGGACCAGAAAGCAGCTGAAAAATATGCGCAGGAATTCAAGGAGTACATAGTGAAGGACTGAAACCTGAACAAGTGTTTAATTGTGATGAAACAGGCCTGTTTTGGAAGAAATGCCAAGCAGGACCTACATTACTCAGGAGGAAAAGGCACTCCCAGGACATAAGCCTATGAAAGACAGGCTTACTCTGTTGATGTGTTCCAATGCTAGTGGTGGTTGCAAAGTGAAGCCTTTATTAGTGTATCACTCAGAAACTCCCAGAGCATTCAGGCAAAAGAATATCCTCAAGGCTAATTTGTGTGTGCTGTGGAGGGCAAACAGTAAGGCATGGGTCACTAGGGACTTTTTCTATGACTGGTTACACCAAGCATTTGCCCCCAATGTGAAAGATTACCTAACTGAAAAGAAATTAGACCTTAAGTGCCTCCTGGTGTTAGACAATGCCCCTGGTCATCCTACACCTGGAAAATCCTAGAGGGACTAGTACCGAACTTGCACACGAAAATCACTCACTACGAAAGCAAAAGACTTGGCAGACGATGCAACATCCCCCCAATGAAAAGCAGGGGTGTCACTAGCACGTTAAGAGACCATACAATAAGTGTCAGGGGCCCGAGACTGTTCAACTGCCTCCCAGCATACATAAGGGGGATTACCAACAGACCCCTGGCAGTCTTCAAGCTGGCACTGGACAAGCACCTAAAGTCGGTTCCTGATCAGCCGGGCTGTGGCTCGTACGTTGGTTTGCGTGCAGCCAGCAGTAACAGCCTGGTTGATCAGGCTCTGATCCACCAGGAGGCCTGGTCACAGACCGGGCCGCGGGGGCATTGACCCCCCGGAACTCTCTCCAGGTAAACAGACGTGGCAGAGCGACTTTAAGGGAACATGAGCTTCATTAAGGTGAAGTTTTTGCCTCCTAATACCACTCCTCTCCTGCAGCCCATGGACCAGCAGGTTATTGCAAACTTCAAAAAACTGTACACAAAAGCTCTGTTTGAAAGGTGCTTTGTAGTGACCTCAGAAACTCAACTGACTCTAAGAGAGTTTTGGAGAGATCACTTTAATATCCTCAATTGTGTAAACCTTATAGGTAAGGCTTGGGAGGGAGTGACTAAGAAGACCTTGAACTCTGCTTGGAAGAAACTGTGGCCAGAATGTGTAGACAAAAGGGATTTTGAAGGGTTTGAGGCTAACCCTGGGAATCCTATGCCAGTTGAGGAATCCATTGTGGCATTGGGGAAGTCCTTGGGGTTGGAGGTTAGTGGGGAGGATGTGGAAGAGTTGGTGGAGGAGGACAATGAAGAACTAACCACTGATGAGCTGCTAGATCAACTTCAACAGCAAGAGGCCAGACCTGAGGAAACTGGTTCGGAGGAGGGGAGAGAGAAATTGAAGAAGTTGCCTACTACAAAGATTAAGGAAATCTGTGCAAAGTGGCTTGAAGTGCAAACCTTCATGGATGAAAATCACCCTCACACAGCTATTGCAAGCCGTGCTGGTGATTATTACACTGACAATGTTGTGAAACACTTTAGGGAAGTCATAAAGGAACGAGAGGTACAGGCCACTATGGACAGATATGTTGTGCGACAGAAGTCCAGTGACTCTGAAGCTGGTCCTAGTGGCATTAAAAGAAGAAGGGAAGTAACTCCAGAAAATGACTTGACACCTCAAATCTTAATGGAAGGGGATTCCCCTTCTAAACACTAAGACTCTCCCCTCCTCCCATCCCATCAATCATCACCAGATCTTCAATAAAGGTAAGTGTCATGTAACTGTGCATGTCTTTTTCAGTTTGTGTGTACAGTGGACCCCCGGTTAACGATATTTTTTCACTCCAGAAGTATGTTCAGGTGCCAGTACTGACCGAATTTGTTCCCATAAGAAATATTGTGAAGTAGATTAGTCCATTTCAGACCCCCAAACATACACGTACAAATGCACTTACATAAATACACTTACATAATTGGTCACATTCGGAGGTAATCGTTATGCGGGGGTCCACTGTATTAAAATTAATATTTCATGTGGTAAATTTTTTTTTTTTCATACTTTGGGGTGTCTTGCACGCATTAATTTGATTTCCGTTATTTCTTATGGGGAAAATTCATTCGCATAACAATAATTTCGCATAACAATGAGCTCTCAGGAACGGATTAATATCGTTATGCGGGGGTCCACTGTATATCCTTTTACCCAAGTAATAGCTTTTATATCCTTTTACCCAAGTAATAGCTTTTATGTATATCCTTTTACTCATGTACAAGTTAATTGCTCTACCTATTGTATTACTACAGTACAGTGGTCCCTTGTTTATCGTAGTTAATCTGTTCCTGGAGTTGCTACTATTATCGAAATCTATGATTTTCAAATCAATTTTCCCCATAAGAAATAATGTAAATACAATTAATCCGTTCCTGACACCCAGAAGTATTAAAACAAAAAAATTTTTTACATGAAATATAGATGTAGTACATAAACAATACAATGGGAAATGATGAATGAAACATTAACAGCATAACACTTACCTTTATTGGAGATTCTTCTTAGTGTATGGGAGACTGGAGGAGGAGAGAGAGTGGATTGTTTATAGTTTGGAAGGGGAATCCCCTTCCATCAACACCTCAGGTACCAGTTGCTTTTCTGGGGTTGCTTCTCTTCTCAGTTTCTTAATGCCACTAGGACCACCTTGAGAGTCACTGGAGTCCTGTCTCACAAAATAACTGTGGAGAGAGCTCTGTTTCTGGCGTCTCTTTAACACTTCCCTAAAATGGCCCAAGACTTTGTCACTGTACATGTTGCCAACCTGGCTTGCAACAACCTTGTCAGGGTGATGTTTCTCCATAAAGCTTTCCATCTTACCCCACATAGCAAAAATCTCTTTAATTTCTGAAGAAGGCACCTTCTTCCATCTCTCTTCCTCCTCCTCTGCAACAAGATTCTGAGCTGCGATCTGTTGCTGTTCCTGCTGAAGCTCTTGCAGCTCCTCAGTGGTGAGCTCTTCTTTACCACAGGCTTGGCACTAGGAGCTTTCTTTGGAGCCATGGTAGCTTATTTAGCACTTGCAAGCACTAAAATGAGTGGAATATTATGAAATATTTCGTAGGAGCACGTGAGGGGACCTTCACTCACTGGTAAACAATGCCAGACTGGCTGGGTAGGGAGGCCGCCCCGGCTCACATCGTGCGTACGCATCCCGGATGAACTACTATTTGTGAGTCAACCTATGATTAGTGAGCCCATGTTTATACAAAAATATCCCTATGATTTCCGAAATCTATGATTCCTGAGAAGTACGAAAAACGAGGGACCACTGTACTATTACTACAACTTATGTCACTACTACTACTACCTCTAGTATTGCACCTTACTCTGAGCCTATATATACCCTCTGTGTCCATGTACTGTTTGTAACGGCTTGATAAAGCTCCTGGAGAGCGAAATGTTTCCACAATAAAATGTCACATTAGTTGCACTTGTGTCCTTTTACTTTACATGTTGTCGGTAATTCTACCAACATTATCACATTGTTTCTGTTGCCTTTGGGTATGAACCTCTCCTCTGCCTCCTTGCATTTCATCAGTTATTCCATCATTTCATTAACTGTTTTTCCCACCAGTTCTCTTTCCCACTGAACCTCATGCAAAAAATTCCTCATGCTTGTGTAGTCCCCTCTTTCATAGTTTAGCATCTCCCATCCTACCCGTGCTGCTTCACTCTCCACTTTTAACTTGTGTGTGTGTGTGTGTGTGTGTGTGTGTGTGTGTGTGTGTGTGTGTGTGTGTGTGTGTGTGTGTGTGTGTACTCACCTATTTGTGGTTGCAGGGGTCGTGTCACAGCTCCTGGCCCCACCTCCTTGCTGGTCGCTATTAGTTCCACACTCCCTTTTCCATGATCTGTTTCGCATCTCTTCTTAAAGCTATGTATGGAACCTGCCTGCATTACGCTCTCCAGATTATTGTCACTCGGTGACATTTCTATGTATGTGTGCATGTATACACTCACCTATTTATGGTTGCAGGGGCTGAGTTGCAGCTTGTAGTATGCGTGCTTGTGTATTAAGATATCAGTTGTCAGAAACACATATCGATAGACTTTTGGCCTCTTGTGCTGTGTGTTTTAATTACTGGATTTGCATGGCACCTGTCAGTAGACACTTGGCCTGATTTTGTGTGTGTATGTATTTGTGTACTCACCCATTTGTGGTTGCAGGGATCAAGTCACAACTCCTTGCCCTGCCTTTTCACTAGTTGCTGTTAGGGCCACTCTCTTCCTGCCCCAAGAGCTTTATCATACCTCATCTTAAAGCTATGTATGGATTGTGCCTCCACTATTTCACTTTCTGGTGTATGTGAGAGAGAGAGAGAAGACAGAGAGAGAATGTAGACACATGCATATCTCTCAAACATTTTAATATAAATAATTTCTCTTTTAATGCAGCACTTGCCCCATGTGCCACATGTTCTTTACAAATTTAATACCAATGGAGATAAACCATTTAGACTACACATGTGCTGTAACTAATTTGTGTAACTATTTACATGTACCTACACCTGAATAAATTTACATTGACTTGACAGGGAAGCCAGCGTGAGCACAGCAGCAGCCACAACAGCAGCAACAGCAGTGTGGGTGGGTGGTGTGGGCATAGTATGGGCGTGTGTGGGGTAGCCAGGGTGTGGATCACCTCACGGATGGTGCTAGGAGGCTTGTTAGCCACTCTGGTGCTGCTTATGTTGCTCCTTAAGCTACTACTAGGTGAGTAATATCCCAGTCAGCAGTTATTTCCTAGGGAGTAATATTTCATCATTTATGGTTTGGTGAGCATTATTTGATCAGTTATGTTGCTGGGTGAGCAATATTTGATCATTTATGGCTGGTGAGTAATATTTAATCAGTTATTAAATGGTGAGTAATATTCAATCAGTTATATTGGTGGGTGTTGGCCTTGTTCACCTAGCATTAAGTAGGTACCTGGGTTTTAGTCACCTTACATCCGCTGTCACTTCACGTAGTAGTAAGTAGGTACCTAGGTGTTAGTTACACCTGCTGGTACTGTTGACCTAGCAGTAAGTACGTGAGTGTTAGTTGACTGTTGTAGGTGGCATCCTGGGAGAGGGTTAAAGGTCCACACTGGAAATACTTGTAAGCAAAACTTGTTTACCGTTGTTAGTTTATGTCACGGAACTTAACTCTATGAATATTACTGATTCTATGTCATCACTGAAAGTTCTTGATTTACATAATGACTAACATGATCATGAAAGAAGCTAGATATAGATACTCAAAAATCCGGGAAAAAGGAATTAACGTACATTTGTTATGGATTCCGTCACACATTGGATTACTCGTTCATGATAAAGCTGATGAGTTAGCCAAGAAAGGTTCCCTGAAGGATAAAGTTGAATATAACTTTGGTATAACTGTGTCTAGTATTAGCAGTAATCTTAGGAGAGAAGTAAATAATGAAACTGAGTGTTATAGGAATGCAGTTAGAATCTTGAATAGATCTATAACCCACTATGATAACACGAAGATAAATTGATCTATAACCCAATATAACATGAATGTAGATAAGTACATTTATGGAGTAATTTGCAGTGTGAACACTGATTGATGTAGTAGCCAGACTTAGGCTTGGTTACAAGTACTTCTGACAGTGTGATGTTGTAGTAGCCTGGTGGCTTAGGCTTGGTTACAAGTACTTCTGACAGTGTGATGTAGTAGCCTGGTGGCTTAGGCTTGGTTACAAGTACTTCTGACAGTGTGATGTAGTAGCCTGGTGGCTTAGGCTTGGTTACAAGTACTTCTGACAGTGTGATGTTGTAGTAGCCTGGTGGCTTAGGCTTGGTTACAAGTACTTCTGACAGTGTGATG
>NW_027196897.1:0-74736 GCF_038502225.1 Cherax quadricarinatus | reverse complement strand
GCTACTAATGAAAATATCATTAGTGATTATATTAAATAAATTATGTACATGAAAGTGTATCTATATGTTTTTGGAGACAAAATGACTCGACAGTGCTTGCTTGTGTGCTGTTTGGTAGCATAGGTTGTGTGATGTTGTCTCAGGCACATTGTGGGAAGTTACTACAGGTGGTTGTTGCTTCACTGTTGTCCACCGTCCTCTGCTGTCATCTGTTTTCCATCCCCAGGGTCAAGCATAGTGCAGTGTTGTTACTTCTCTCTAGTTGAGGCAGAGAAGCATGCTAGGTGTCCTTGTCGGACTTGCTGATTAATTATGCAATCACAGTCAAAACTGTGTCATTAACTTGTCTGCTTGTTAACTGAGACTTGTATTAATCATTGCAATAGTTGTTAGAATTACCGATGATATGTTAGGTAAAAGGACACACGTGCAACTAATGTGACATTTTATTGTGGCAACATTTCGCTCTTCAGAAGTTTTGACAAGCTGCTACGGCTTGACAAAGCTGTGTCCTTCTACCTAACATATTGTATTAATCATTCTCTTCAGTCATAATTACAGTGAAACCTCGGTTGTCGAACGCACTATTTCTGGAACAAATTGATTTTCGAGCAAGGAATTCGAGAAAAATGTCCTGGTTTTCGACTAATAACACTCCCAAGGTCGAAGAATTTAAAAAAAAAATAATTATTTTTCTCTTATGAAATGATAGAAAATCTTTTACTGAGGTAATGGAACCAAAAGTATTAAATTTGATGGAAAACATACGGAATTACGCTATCGCAAAGTTAGTGGTCTCGGCGATATTTACACATCGGCGATTTCACCCACTTTGAGCCCTATTTTGGGCCAATTCCAGTGTTCCACTTAACCAAGCTACAGCTAATTCGCTAGAAGTCTTTTCATTCTATCGATTGAGTACAAGAAACCGCCCATTTACGAATTTCAACTGCGCAGTAAAGTGATCTTGAAATTACTAATTTGGCCTGTTTCACAAAAAATTCAAGAAAGGCCAGTTTCAAAATAGAGTCCAGAATGCAGACATTCCTGGCACTAAAATAACATCTCCGTTCATTATTTTCTCCAACATGGCGCTGAATAGCAGAAGACGAATCAATACTGTCTGCATTGAGATGATCCGTGGGGCTGTCACGGGATCCAACATGGATTTATTGCTACCAGCGATCATTCGCGATACCTATGGTATAGCAAATGAGGAGATATGTGGTGTCGCACTCAATGGAACGACGAGAATCTTCGTTAAAATGACGTCTGCACGAGTCTACGAGGCGGTGGTCGACAAGTATCAGGAGACCACCATACCGGCTAATACAGCTGTGTCGGTGCGACTCCATGATGTATCTCGACAATACACTTGGGTGAATATCAGGAATGTGTCTTTTGAGGCGACTGATTTTGATATTAGCAGTGAACTGCGTAATTATGGAATGGTTCATGTAGCCACAGCAGGGAGATGGGCAACTGGACCGTATGAAGGTACGCTGGAAGGTACATATACTGTTAAAATGACTCTATGACATCCTATTCCTTCATATGTTGTGTTGAAGGAATTACGGACTCAAGTCTATGTAACGTATGCGGGGTAACGATGTACGTGTCGGCTATGTGGGTCATATGACCACATCGCGGCTCAGTGTGGGAAACGAAGTGGGTACCCGGCACAACAGCAACGGCAACGGCAGCCAGTGGGCGAGGTAGGCGACGAGCGAGAATAGCCTCTTGCTACGCCGCCCCAACAACGGTTGTCATGGAGTGAGGAGGTGAACAAAGAAAAGGAGCTCGAATCGCCAGTTGTAACGCTACAAGGAGAATCTCAGTCTTTGGACTTACATCAGGTTTTAGAGGAAAGAATACCTAATATGGGTGAAGAAGTGGCAGCGTCTTTGGTAAAGGCGTTGGATGTCTTGTTAGAAGAATCTGTCCTAGATCATGTGGGAGACCCAGGCTTAGTTCTGGGGACGGCTGTGAATGATGGTATGGCAGGAGATGACGTTTTGTCGGCGAGAGAGTCTAAAGGATTGAAGGTGCATGCAGTAGAGGTGGAGGTGCATCAGGAAGGTACTTCAGATGTCCAAATGCAGGTGGAGGGCGGGACACGAAAGAGGACTGCAGCATCATCGGATTCTGATGATGTGCTCACTCCTACCCAACGCCCTGGGAAAAAGTCTTGGGTGGAGGTACAGCAGAGAGAGAAAGGTGAACCCAAGGATCAAGGGATTGCAAAGGTGATTCCAAACAAAGGGGGGAGGGACAGAGGTGTTGCAAAACGAACTGGGGTAAAGTCAATGCCGGGGACAAAAGGAAAACCCATTTGTTGAATTCAAATGTTTTACTATAAATATTAACGGGTTGAGAGCTGAGAGGAAGCTCAAGTGGTTTAATGAGTATTTGGTGCGACTTGGTGTGGATGTGGTATTCTTACAGGAACATAATTTTAGGCCTGGTTATGAGTTGGATATGAGTGGTTATAATGTGTACATGGAACATGCGACACGTTTGAAAGGTGGGGCTGCCATTTTGGTTAAGGAAATAGCCCGTTTATAGTAAGGCGTAGTGAAGGGGGGAGGGGAGGATAATTAGAATGGATGGAACCTGGGGTCGGGTTCCCATTAGTTTAGTATGTGTATATGGCCCGGCTGAGGGTGACGTGAGTATTAAAACTAAATTTGTTCAGGACGTACTGGTCTATTTTTTACGTGGTTTACCGAATGTTGCAATAATAGGTGGAGATTGCGTTATACGTCGTAAAGATGTGGAGCCTAGAGGTGTGGGGTGTTGTTTGGGTATATTGGGGGATTTATTGACCGGGGTGGGTTTAAAGGATGTGTGCGGGGGGGGGGGGGGGAGGGACGGTAGAGCATACCTTCATTAAACGAGGTTATGCGGCGAGGTTGGACCGAATGTACGTGCCTTGTGCGGTTACTGTGCGGAGGGTGGATGTGATAGATGTGGTTTTTTCGGATCATAGAGGAGTTGTAATAGATGTGGATATTGAGGGTGTGCCTCGGAGGGGTCCATCATTTTGGAAATTGAATGTAAGGTTATTGAAGGAAGAGGATAGTCTTTTGTCTTTTGGACATATGTGGGATCGTTTAGTGGTTGAAGCACCAGGGGATGTTGCCATGGTTAATTGGTGGGAAACGATAGCCAGAAAACGTATTAAGGAATATTATATTAATCGAGGGACGAGATATAATCAGTTACAATACGGTTTTCGAAAATATTTAGAGGGGCAGTTGCGCGAATGCTATGCACAAATTAATGCTAATTATCCTGTTATTGAAATTGAAAGTTTGAAGGAACATATACGAAATTTACAAAATGAGAGGTTTGATGTGGAAAGGCTTAAGGGCGGGATTGAGGAGGTTTTGTGGGAAGATCGGCCGTCGGCGTGTGTTGCGGAGTCAACACAGACTTCACAAGGCAATGGAGTTAATGGGGTTGAATGTTCAGGTAGGTATGCAAGGGTATAAAGTGGATCAGGTGTTGACGACGACTGAGGGTATGAGTGGGTATACTGATGCTTGGGTTAAGTTGAAAACGCAAAGTGTGGGAATAAGCGAAATAGCATTACAGTCCATTGGAAGGTTTGTGCAGTGTGAGTTGACAGAGCATGATCGATTCGTTTGGGAAGGGACGATAACGGAGTGTGAGACATTGGAAGCTTTATCCGGGGCGCAATTAGGTAAGGCACCAGGAATTGATGGGTTGCCCAGTGACTTTTATCTTCAAAATTGGAGCATTTTAAAAGGGTTTTTGGTAAGATTATTCAATATCCTTAAGCGGGATCGGGTTTTAGGGGCACAGCAACGGATGGCTGTGGTCGTTCTAGTGCCTAAAGGTGAGCCATTAACAGTTAAAGACTACTGTGCTATTTCGTTATTGTGTGGTGATTATAAGATTTTTGCAAAGATTTTAGCTAACAGAATAAAAAAGGTCCTGGGTAAAGTGATTGATAAGGGACAATATGGGGTGCCGGGAAGGTCTATGTATGACGGGCACGGTTTGATTAGAAGTTTTATTGAAGAAAGAGTAAAATTGGGAGGATGGGGGGGGGGTGTTGGCTATAGATTGGGAGGCGGCATATGGAAGATTATGAGATGGCAGGGGTTTGGAGAGGAAATAATTTCATGGGCCAAATTACTGTATCAAGATGCATCCTTGAGGGTGCAGGTAAATGGAAGGTTAGGAGAACAAATTCAGATGAGAAGGGGTCTACGTCAATGTTGTCCCCTTTCACAAATATTTTTTGCTTGTTTACAGGATCCCTTTTATAGAGGAATTAGGGTCTTATTAGCAGCAAATGGGGTTGGTGACGAAAGGGGTGGGGGGGCTGGCATTGTTGGATATGTTGATGACACAACGATTTTAGTAAGTGGTAACAGGGATTTGCCTCGGGTGGAAAAGTTAGTGAATGTTTTTGAAAAGGCTTCTGGTATGTCAATTAATAAGGAGAAAACGAAGTATATGGATCTTGGGGATGGGTTAAGTGAGGAATGTGAAGTAGTTGAAAGGTGGAAAAAGGTGGACCAATTACTGATATGTGGGATCGTTTATGTAAGTGATATCAAGTTAGCACAACAAATAAATTCAGTGCGTATTGTAGATGGTGTACTGAAGCGCCTTAGTGGTTTACGAGCTGCACACTTAACTTTGCACCAAAGAGTAATTACAACGAATGTCCTATTATATAGTAAACTATGGCATAATACACAAATAACCCGCACATAAAAGACAGAAGCTTACGACGTCGTCGTAAGCTTGTGTCTTTTATGTGCGGGTTATTTGTGTATCGTTCCAGTCACGGTATTGTGCCTTTTTGTTATTTATAAACTATGGCATGTTGCAGTAATATATCCGATACTTCGTAGCGAGATACAAAGGTTACAAAAGCGCGTTTTTATATTCATTTGGGGTACTGGAAGCGAATGGTTAAGTAGAGCGGTTGTCACACTCCCGGTTGGCCGAGGAGGGCTGGGTCTTATAGCTGTTGAAAAGAGGATTATGAGTGTGTATTTGAAACGTAGTTATAAGCGGGAGGGGAGGGCGAGGGAAGGCGGACTTCATAAGATATGTCAGGATATGCAACGGTGGTGGGTGGGTAGGGAGTTCATAATCGGTGAGGCAATGTTACGGGTCATCATAAACATGAGCGATCCTTCACATATTAAATTGGGAAACCTTGATGGGGGTGGAAGGTAAGGCAGTGGTAGCAGTGGTAGAAGGGGTTTATCCGATGTATGATTGGCGTAATATTTGGGGGCGTTTGAACAAATTGCGTTTAAAACCTAAAGTACGAGAAGTTACGTATAGATTTTTACATGGGATCGTACCGTCTGGAATGGTTTTATTCCATAAGAGAATACGGGAGGATGGGATATGCAAGGCTTGTGGCGGATTGGAGACTATTTTCCATATGGTGTATTCTTGCGAATGTATTGAACTAATAAGGGTTTGGTTGGGTAAGGTTATAAGGTTAGTGGGAGGGGGGGGAAGGGGGGTTTGCAGGTGTTGAGGGTTTTAAGCTTAGACATAGGTGGGGTGAATCAAATGGTAGAGAATGCAGTAGGGTATATAATTACGGATTATATTTATGTCTTGTGCTATGAGAGGAGCGAACGTGTGTGAAAGAATTAATGCATTAATAGCAACTTTTTATAGGACAAAGTGTAGGAATAAGGAGGTGTATGGGGGGAGATGGGAGAGGGTTTTAAGTGAGGGTTATAGGAATTTCACATTACGGGATTTAAGGGAGTTAACAGGCAGCTAAGGGGGATGAAATGGGGTGGTTTCCTAGAATGGGCGGTAGCGTGATGAGTTTGTTTTATGAATGTTATATGAGGTATGTCCGGGGTGCAATTTTAGCATTATATGTTCTGAGTGTTTCAAGTACAATACAGTTATATTTTGAATTGTCGACTTATAACTTTATATATATTTACTTTCATGTATATATCATTAATGGTTCTTCTTATGAACATTTTCAATGATATTCAATACATATTTTCTATGCGTATTTATGATTTTGATACAATGTGTAAATGTCAAAAAAGGCTTATTATGTTTCAGTTTAATTACAATGTATTTTTGTAAGCACAATTGAATTGGTTGTCAATAGAAGCATAGTGTGTTATGATATATTAGTGTATTGTTTTTCTTTTTAATTTGTCTAGATGGTGGCAATACTATGTATGTAGTTAAGATTTTTAGGAAACCATGATGTTGAAAAGAATGAATGAATTATTCGTGGTTGAGTCGACGTATTTATTATAAGTGACGTTGTAAGTGATTGTGTTCAATTTGACAATATACTTTATATAATTATTTATATGTATGTACCTGAATGGTAAATTGAAGTCTGAATTTTAAAGGTGAAGAGTGGGTTTCCCTTTTTATTGTTCTTTTTTTCTTTATGGTAATACAAGGTTGTTTCATGTACACCAACGAATATGGTTAGGGGTATGTGGTAAATTTTCGTTTTTATTAGATATTTATAATACAGATGGAATACTAGGCTTAGGTTAGGGTAAAATTATGATAATTGTGAAATGTTCTATGATACAATCGGCTCTTTATTATGCAAATTGGGTATAATTTTCTACGTATGGCATTATTGATAAATGTTGAGCTAATTCTAATTATAGGTACGATGTGCAATGTACATGTGCACACCTGGGTGAGCAGCTGCGCGGACCGTGCAGTTCTCATGGACCTGTATGGTCGGTGTAGGTTTCGCTTGGATGTGTTCTTGACATCTTAGGTTCAATTATTATCCTATATTTCTTTCCGTGTTCAGAGCAGAAGGAATTTAGTCTGTAACTAAATGATGAAAGTATACTTGTATTTTATCATTCTAGTGTAAATTAAGAGCAAGGATGATTAATTTGAGGAAGAGTTAATATAGGTTTTATGTTTTTTTTACGAATGTTAACTTATCTACATGTATCTAGTATAGGACAGTTTTAAGCTTCGGTATCTGATTTTATATGTAGGTTATAGTGGTCATATTTGTTATATTGTTATGTTATTTGTTATTGTTTCAATATCTAATGTAACGTTTTTTCAGTTATTGTTCATATATTGTCATCTTTATGGTTTTTCCTTTTGTCTATTGTCTTTTTGTATGGTTTTAAATAAAATATATATAAAAAAAAACCTCTCCTCTGACAGGTAAGAGGCAGTTAAACTGTCATGTACTGTATAGTATTTCAGTTAAATTTAGTATTCATTTTTACAGTTTCCATGTGCTGTATAATTTTATGCATTGTTTTATGTAGTAGTTAATACAGTATTATTAATAAATTATTATATTGTTATTTGGGGTCTGGAACGGATTGATTCTATTTACATTTTTCTATATGAGAAAAATTGCTTTGGTTGTCGTCCATTTTGGTTGTCAATCCGATGTCTGGAACGAATTAAGTTCTACAACCAAGATTCCATTGTATTTGTATACATCTAAAGATATTTCACATTTTTTTTATATCTTATTTAAAACATCATAAATACAAGGCTGCTTAAAAATTAAATAACATCACTATACATATTCTATAGAGTACAACAAGATTCACACCATAAATACCAGAAAAAAATCTTTGTAACTAATACGAATAGATATATACGACAAACACACCAAAAAACGCATACGTACGTTTCACTAAACACACACAGTACCAAAAGATATAACTGTTTGCGCAACAAATATAACACTGGTGGAAACCCCACTAAACCCATTATAAGTTACATTCACATCATACAAACATGTTACATTAATGATTAAACAATAGTTTATGTAATTTGCATACAAAATATACACTTTGTAGATGAATGGTTCAGAGAACCGACATGTTGATAAATTAGACACATGTGCAACTCTTGGGTATCTTTATTGAGGAAACGTTTCGCCACACAGTGGCTTCATCAGTCTATACATAGGAGAAACTTGAAGAACAGGAGGAGAATGAGGTAATCAGTCCCTCAACCTTGAGTCGATGTGTTCAGTCCATCAATTCTACTCAAGATTGATGGACTGAACACATCGACTCAAGGTTGAGGGACTGATTACCTCATTCTCCTCCTGTTCTTCAAGTTTCTCCTATGTATGGACTGATGAAGCCACTGTGTGGCGAAACGTTTCCTCAATAAAGATACCCAAGAGTTGCACATGTGTCTAATTTATCAAAATATACACTTGTTTATAGAAATTCCAACTTAGACACAAATTCAATGATTTACTCTAACACAAATTCATTAACATATTAAATATTATATAAATTGACGATCATATTAATCGTCAGCAATTTCCATCCATTCTATATGTGTTCAATCTTGATACCTATGAACTATGTTTGAATCACAAACAAAAATCACAACATTACGACATATTTATAGGATACAATTGGATAACTCAGGGTAATGTACACGTGTTATATCCCTTTAATACTTTGGTGACTCACAGACTAGATTGAACAGTAACAGGGAAGGGATAAAACATGCATATATACACATACATATACATACATATACACATACACATATATACATATACACATACATATGCACGTTCATATGCCCAAATATCTGGACCTCCATAAAACACAATCAAAAACAAAATACTAAGAAAACTAGTGACTCAAGAAAAAACGAGTCTTTACACAAAGGAAGCATCAAAAACATAACAAATATGTAAAGGCACCCCAGTCATTTTGTACACAAAAGGTACAATAAGTAACCCTAACCCCTGAATCTACAACCACACATACATAACAACTAAAAAACATCCATGCCCAAACTCATATTCACGCAACTCACCCCCCCCAAGAGACGAGCCAGCTATTGCCCACTGACCTACACGACAACTTATTCGGCATGCCCGTATATTTATCACAGATTCACAAGGGTTTCAAGAGTGAGCCTTTTATAACCGTCCGAAAAACCCTTATCCCACCTCCTCCCATACAATTCCCTATTCCTACACATTGTACGATAAAACGTTATTGCAAGGACACGCCTTCTCACCTCACTGACCCCTTTTCCCCGCATTACCCACGAAATATAAATGTAATCCACGATAATATAATCTAAAGCCCGTTCAACGTCCTGGTCTAATCCACCGATGTCGAGACTTAATGCACGCAGGACCTGCACTCCTCTCCCCCCACCCTCTGTACCACCCTACTCAACCAACTCCTGACATCTTCTAAACCTTCGCAAAAATAAACAACGTGAAAAGCCGTGTCTTCCCCACCACAAAACCCACACCCGCCTCCCTCCACGACTCTTCTGGAACGTAGTATTGCCCCTGACGGCAATATACCATGTAAAAAACGAAACATGACTTCACGCACCCTAGGCCGTAATTTCAACTTGCTAAATCGGAGCCATATATTTTCCCACGAGTACATGGGGAACAAACCTTCTACTGGAGCTGCGCACGTACCCCCCAGTAACCTACTTAAAACCTTTATGCGAATGTTTTTCCGTTCCCTTACCATCAACAAAGCCCGTAGTACAATCTCACATTCCCTCAATTCCATTCCCCCATACCACTTTTTCAACCTCATATATACCTGTTCCATATTTCCCGCCATCACACCCACACGCCAAACCTCCCACTTTAGAAAGACACATTTCACCCTTTTCTTTAAGTCCAACAATCCTAAACCTCCTCGACGGACAGGTACCATAACAACCTCACGTTTTAACCAATCACACCTCGATCCCCACAAAAAGGTAAATACTAGTCTCAATATTCCATTGATCGCTGGTCCTGTAATTGGGAATACAGCCGCAACGTGCCACACCTTACTATACAATAAAACGTTAACAACGATCACACGTTAGGCCAGAGTGAGATGTTGGGGCCTCAAAACACCCAGACGACCAATGACCTTTTCCAACGTCCTTACTGAATTTTCCTCCCGCGCCACATCCAAATCGTCTCTATAAATAATACCGCAAATCTTTAATGACATCGCAGTTGTGTTAACCACGTTACAGCTCTCCATTCCACCCCCTTTCCAGGTACCCAACCCCATAATCATTGACTTTTCACTATTTACCTTTATACCCGTGTCTCGTTCAAACACATGCACAACATCTTCCAACACTTTCATAGACATCCGTTCACACACCAAAACAGTCGTATCATCCACATAACCTATTAATGCCGGCCAACATCTCCCTTCCCCTACCCCCCTCACCCCGGGAATTGACTGTGCTCTCAACCATCCTGTAAAAGGGATCCTGAAAACACGCAAATAAGATCTGTATTTCGTCTCTCGACCTCCGGGGAGAGAGGACGCACGCCTAGTAGCTACACCTGCCCTCTGGTGGTGACCTTTAGCAACTAGAAGACAAAATGGCGTACCGAGTGGGACAGCGAATTAACACTGTTTGTATACAGCTGATACGTGGCACATTGACTGGAACAACGATGCATACATTGCTGCCTGCTATCATCAGGGACGCCTATGGTGTCCCCAACGAGGAAGTTTATGGTGTTGCCTTAAATGGGATGACCAGAGTATTCCTGAAACTGAATCATACCGGCGTCTACGACAGACTTGTTGAAGAGTATCAGGAGAGGAAGGTGACAGTGAACTCGGCAGTGGAGGTTGTTCTGCATGATGTATCCAGGTACTATACGTGGGTGAAGGTGAGAAATGTCCCTTTCGAGGCGACGGCGTATAGTATACAGGAGGTATTCCATAACTACGGAAAAGTCCATTCGGCAACGATGGGAGTATGGACAGAGGGGCCATATAAGGGAAGACCTGAGGGCTCTTATACCCTCAAAATGACGTTGGCTAGGCCTATACCGTCCTATGTCATGCTGGTGGAGTCCAGGACGCAAGTCTTTGTACACTATGCCGGCCAGAGAAAGACCTGTCGACTATGTAGCTCATATGAACATATGGCAGCACAGTGTCCTAGAAGGCAGCCTACCAGGGCTCCTGGTACGTTGGCAGTGGAGCAGAGACCATGTGAGTTGATGCCTGAGTTGGTAGAGGAGGAAGCAGTGACGAGTGGTAGATGGAGTGAAGAAGTAGAACGGGAAGTATCGACGGTCGGTATCTGTGTTACCCTCCCGGAGGTGACAGGGGAGGGGCCCCCATCGCCTGAGGGACGGGTGGACGTGGAAGAGTCTACCCAGGAGAAGTTGCTGGAAGCGGTTCTGCAGGAGTTTTTCGACGAGAAGGTGGCTGGGGAGGATGGTCCTGAGAAGTCAAGTGAGATACAGCTGATGGTTGAGCAGCAGGGACAGGTGAAGGGTCCGAGGAATGACAGAGAGGACATGGAAGTGGTGGTGGAAGTCCATCAGGAGGACGTGCAGGACGTAGATTTGTGTGTGAGTGAGAGCTCACGAAAAAGAACTGCGGGTGCTTTTGACCTCGATGAGGTTTTAACACCTGGGCAGAGAACCCGGGAAGAAGTCATGGGTAGTTGTAGGGGAAAAGGCAAGCAGGGGAGGGGGTGTACCGGGGAAGATCAGTGGAGGGGGGCAAGGAGGGGCTGGTGGACAGGTTAGAAAAAAGGATAAAAATGGTACAGGTACTGAGAAAGGTGAAGTGAGTAAGATACAGCGGCATAGGGGTAAGCCCCCTCTTCTGGCAAATTCAAGTGTGTCACAATAAATGTCAATGGGCTTAAATCTGAGGTAAAAAGGGTTTGGTTAGAGTGGTTTTTACGAAGGTTTGATGTGGATGTATGTTTTTTGCAGGAGCATAACCATAGGTTAGGGAGTGAATTGAGTTTGAGGGGTTATAAAATGTTTGTCAGTAATGCTTTGCAATTAAAAGGAGGGGTAGCAGTAGCTGTAAAGGAGACCAGCCCATTGCGTGTCATGGGTTGGGAGGAGGGGGGAGGGGGGAGGGTTGTAAGGGTAGATGGGCACTGGGGGGTGGGGAGAGTATGTTTCATTGGTGTATATATGCCGGCATGTAACAATGTTAGAGTCAAAGTTGATTTTGTACGTGATGTTTTGATGTATTATTTGCGAGGTTTACCTTCTATAACTGTAATTGGAGGTGACTGGAACTGTGTGATTAGGTATGGTGATGTGGCGCCGAGGGGGGCAGGATGTGTTTTAGGTGCGCTAAGGGATGTGTTAAGGGATGTAGGAGTTGTAGATGTGGTGGGTAGGGGGGAGTATGGGGTGGAGCACACGTTCATTCGTGGGAATTATGGGGCGAGGTTAGATAGGATATATGTGATGCAGGGGATTGGTGTGGAGAGAGTGAGGGCTTTTGATGTCGGTTTTTCGGATCACAGGGCGGTGATAGCTGATCTGCGGGTGGATGGTATAGTACGCATATATGCTGGGTATTGGAAATTGAATGTGAGGCTTCTGCAGGAGGGGGATGAAGGCTCATCCTTTGAGGAATGGTGGAGACATTGCTGGGAGGGTAGGGATGGTGGGATGGATTTGCTTGACTGGTGGGAGATGCGGGCAAAGACAGCAATAGCAGAGTTTTTTAGGATACGTGGAAAGGAACAGGCAAGGTGGAGATATGGTTTGCAAAACTACCTGGAGGGACAGCTGAATGCTGTTTACGACGGGGGGGGAAGGGAAGATGTGCGAGGTGAGGTGGATGGCTTAAGGAGTAGGATTGAAGGATTGCATAATGAAAGGTTTAACGCGATTAGAGTTAGGGCAGGATTAGAGGAGGTGTTAAAGGGTGATCGACCATCAGGTTATGTCCTGAGAAAATTTAGGGAAAGGCAGATGGTGACTACCATAGCGCATCTAGTGGTCGCTGATGGGGGGGGAGGATATGTGGTGGGTCAAGGTCTTACTGATACAGATGATATTAGTGGTTATGCTGATTATTGGTTTAGGGAGAAATGGAGGAGGAACAAGGAAGTTGTCAGTGAGGAGGTATTTGGGGTTATGCAGAATACTATTGTATTGGGACAAGAGGAACGGGAAATGCTGGAGGGTAGTATTAGTGAGGAGGAGGTGGGGGAGGCGGTTTACGGGATGAGTCAGGGTAAGACGCCGGGCATTGATGGAATACCGAATGATTTTTATAGAGTTTATTGGGAATGCATTAGGTATGGGTTAGTGGAAGTCTTGAATCATATGTGGAGCAGTGGGAGGATGGGGAAAACCCAGAAAACAGGGATCGTTGTGTTGGTGCCGAAGAAGAAGGATGGGAAAGTATTGAATGATTATAGAGCAATATCCTTAATGTGTGCAGATTATAAAATTTATGCTAAAATTCTGGGCAATAGACTGAAGAAGGTTCTAGGATCAGTGGTACATGGGGGACAGTTTGGCATTCCGGGAAGAAGTATGAAGGACGGGCATAGTTACATAAGGGATTTTATTGAGGACTGCACCGGAGGGGGAATACTTGGATTAGATTGGGCTAATGCGTATGATTGTGTGAATAGGGATTTCTTAAAAGTTTGTTTGGAACAGTTGGGTTTGGGGGAGAAGGTGGTGAGATGGGTGCAAACCTTGTATGAGGGAGCAGTTATTAGGGTACAGGTTAATGGTAAGTTGGGGGACCCAGTACTGATGGAGAGAGGTTTGAGGCAGGGCTGTCCACTCTCTCAGTTATTGTTTGCCTGCGTACAGAATCCATTTTATGGGCTGGTGGATGAGGTGATGAATGAACATGGGATTAGGGGGGGTGGGCGGGGGGGGATTGTGGGGTACGTAGATGATACTACTGTGCTGGTAAGGCATGAGGAAGATCTAAGGAAAGTTGGTGGAATCATTCAGATTTTTGGGGACGCCACGGGTATGAGAGTTAATTTAATGAAGTCGAGACTATTAGAGGTGGGGGATTGGGTGGGAGGGGGCTTGGGGGAGGGTTTGGGATGGTCAGTAGTGGACAGAATTAAGGTTTGTGGAATATGGTACATGGCGGAAGTGCAGGAGAGTAGGAAGATAAATTCGGAATTAGTTACGAGCAGGGTTTTGGGTAGGCTAGGTGGCTTAAGGGCTAGGGACGTAACATTACAGCAGAGAGTTTTAGTGGTCAACTCTCTGGTTTACAGTAAGGTGTGGGGAGTGGCTGAGGTGTTCCCTTTAAGAGCAGAGGATATTGCAGAAATCCAGAGGAAGGTTCTAAGGTATGTGTGGGGGTTTGGGAGGGCATGGTTGAGCAAGGACGTGGTGATGACGGAGGGGAGACGTGGGGGTCTTGGCCTGATGTCATTGGGTCATAGAGTAATGGCTTTATATATTAAACAAAGATATATCCGGACTGGGGGGAACAGAGGAGTCAGGGTAGGTAGGGTAATGGAGGATGCACGAAGATGGTGGTGTGGAAGGGATTTGCGGTATTGTGAGGATATGTTGAGGGTTTTATTACATGTTAAACAGGTGTCCACGTTAAAGGTCAAACGAATGGTGGGTGCTGTGGTAGGCAAGGGTGTCTTACAGGGACTTGCTGTATATCCAACATATGACTGGATAAGCATATGGAGGAAGTTTGGCTTGCTTAGAATAACAGCGAGGGTACGAGAGTTAGTATATCGTTTTCTGATGGGAATATTGGCCTCTAGGGATGTGTTATATAAAATGGGTCTTGTGAGAGAGGACTCATGCTTGCATTGTGGGGACATCGAAACGGCTTTTCATGCGGTATATTTTTGTCCCTCTTTGGAGGGGGTGAGGTTATGGATGGTGAGAGTTATCAGACTTTTGGGGGGGGGGGGGCAATGGCCATTCCTACGGGCCTTAATGTTGGATGTAACTGGGGTGCCGGGTGATGTGGGTAGAGCCTTAATGTATGTTATGACGGATTATTTACATGTATCTTGGGGGATGAGGGAGGTTAGGGGAGAGTTGAGGATAAAAGCGTTAGCAGCGAGATTTTATAGAACTATGTGTAGGAATAGGCAAGTCTATGGTGGGAGGTGGGTAGTTAGCTTTTCGGAGGGTTACCGGAATCTCACTGTGGGGGGCCTTCTCCTCATGAACCCAGGGGGCGGGCAAAGGGTTGGTCTCCTACCGGGGGATACATGAGGGTGGGTTGGTTTAGGCTTCTTTGTAGTGTGGATGGTGGGAAGGTTATGAATAGAGTGGAAGGGAGTTGAATGAGGAGTTGGAATCTATGGTTATGTTCACTGCATACAGGATAACCTTAAAAACCATGATGACTAAACCTTGGGATCTCGGGTTTAGAGCAGAATGATGTTAAGATAAGCACACAAGTTAACTTGATCGTTGTATAACTTATGTTTGTGAAGTGCTGTGACCCAGCACAGTTGCTTTGTGGGAAAAATTTTCTGCTATGTAAATGAAATCATGATCTTTGGCTTAGTCAATTTTGTAATCACATATAATGACACCTTTTTCTATGTACCTAATCATGTTATGTAATGATATATGAATTATAATGAATAGTGAGGTATTAGGTTAGGAGTGGACAATTTTATTGTGCGATGCCCTTAATGGGGTTTCTGTGAGATTGTTAATTGGTTTTGTTCAATGGTGTTATTGGGGAAAAAACAAGGATGGAACATGTACGAACTTGTATGTCAATATTTTTAATTATGACTACTGTATGTGCATGAGGAATTTTTATTCCCATGATAACGCTCAGTATAATAACATTGATAATAGGGAAAAAGGGGGGGGGGTAGTATGTGCCGGCACGAAGTAAGTGCGGCGAGTCTTTAGGCAATGAGAATTATAATTATATGCTAATTATTTGGTTATATATTATCTTTTAGACTGTTTATATAAAAAAAAAAAAAAAAAAAAAAAAAAAAAAAAAAAAAAAAAAAAAAAAAAAAAATCAGCAATGATGTACTAGTGTTTCAAATAGGGAGATAAGGTTTTATGTCCTGTAACTAGACAGTTTTGATACCTTATGTTAGGATTTTGTTAGTTGTATGGGTTGTACTTGCGTATATAATGTTATGTCCTTTACTTGAGGGTGTTTTCAGCCCAGTGTTTATGTGGGGAGTTTCATTGTGATATGTACCAATGTAATGTTTATTGTAGGCTTTGGTTGGCCTAATGTTTAAATTAATGTTCTGTATAATTTTAATTTTTGTATGTTAAATAATACTTTTTGTGCACTTTGTGCAAGGGGTCTAATTGTACAGAGTTGTGGGGGATTTATGTGGACACAGACATAAAATTTTGAGTTTTTGGTTTTTGCTAATTTTTTTGTTCGGTGCTGGAGCTCTCTCGCTCTTTATTATGTTAAGAGTTTCCTGCTATTTGCGGGAAGTATTATGTGGTATGTCTTTGCAATTTTATTGTAGGGTTAGCTTTTGTTTAATTATTGTAATGTATAATTTTATCCTTCGTATGCTGCATCATATCATCTGTGTACTTTGTGCAAGGAGGTCTTACTGTACTGTATAACAGGCAGGATTTGTAGGTTTAGAATTTGTTGATGTTTTTTCTGAGCAGGTGTTATCCTGTTCGTTTCATTGTTCGGTGATGGTATATCCTTTAATACAATATGAATGTAACACTTGTGGTATGCTATGGGGTTGATGGTAGGTCATTGGATTTGCAAACGGTTAATTATTGTGTTCTTTTATTTATTTATATCTTGTACTGTGTCCTTTTAAATAAAAATATAAAAAAAAAAAATAAGATCTGTGACATAGGGCACCCTTGTCATAAACCTCTACCCATCTCAAAGTCCGTCCCCATACACCCATTTATTTGTACTCTCATCTTTGCTCTCTTACAGCGTGTTTACCCACCCAACTATTTCTTCCCCATAACCCTGTCTCCTAAGTATACTCTGCAGTGCATCTCTTTCCACTCTATCATAGGCGGCTCGCCAATCTAAGGCCAGTAAAGCCGCCTCCTCCCCCCTCCCCTTGGACTCCACAAAACTTCTTAAAATCCCGTGACTTTCTAACATCGACCTGCCCGGCAACCCAAACTGTGATGGTGAAACAACCCTCCCCACCACACATTTCACCATATTACCCAAAATTTTAGCGAAAACCTTATAGTCTGCACAGAGCAACGATATTGCCCTATACTTCCCAAGGTCTGGCTGCCCTTTGCCTTTCGGGACTAGCACCACAATTGCTGTATTCTGCTTATTCCCTAACGTACCCTTCTCCTTCATACAATTTAATAATCTTACCATGAACTTCCCAGTCAACGCCCAATGCTGTAAATAAAATTCCACCGGTAAACCATCAATACCCGGGGCTTTGCCCTTTCTCATTCCGTGTAAAGCAATTTCAGTTTCCTCCTCAGTAATATCCCCACCCAAAGCCTTCCTATCACTATGACCCAAATTGCACTTGGCATATGTGCACACCCTATTTAATTCCACTTCATCCACATCACTACTAGTCCAGTATTTTTTATACCACATATCCGCATATGCACTCATGCCTTTCGTGTTTCTTATCACTTGACCTGCTCTATGGATTCCCATTATCTCATGTACCTCCAAGCTCGGGATTGCCGTCAGCGCCTGCTTTTGCTTTTGCTGCCGCAACACACACGAGGATGGCTTGTCTCCCCACAAAACTTCTTCTAATCCTGCTTGCACCCGCACCGCTTGAAACTGCTCATTTTGCAACGTTCGCAAGCTCTCTTTTATGTCTACAATCTCGTCCATGGGGAAAACACCACCAACCTTTCCCTGCCCATAACAACCTCTTAATCGATCCTCTAAATAATTCACTAGTCAATATTTTAGAGTGTTTATACGTTTACTGTCCCTCACGTAAAAGGATTTTATCCTTTCTTTTGCTACCGAGTCCCACCACGTTACAATGTCTTCTACCTCCTGAGCTTCCCTTGAAAGCTCTTTCCACAGCATAGAAAAACCCTCTAAACCTTCGTCATCACTTAACACAATAATATTTAATTTCCAATAAGGCCGATAAATTTCTGCCATCCCCTCCCACCCTACCTCCACTACTACTGCCCTATGATCTGACAAGACCGTCTCGACCGTATTAAAAGACTTTGCAACTACGCCTTGAGAAATATACACTCTGTCCAAACTTGCAGCATATCCCCTTCTGATAAAAGTATGTTCCGTTTCCCACACCCCTCCCCCAAACACATCAAGTAACTTAACATCCCTCAACAAATCTCTGAGAGGTGCAGACATATGCCCAGCCCCTTTGGGTTCGACGTCAGCCGCCCTGATGACACAGTTCCAGTCACCCCCCACTATCGCCACTTCCGGAAGTGCACGCAAAAGATAAACAAGGTCCTCACACACAAAATCCTTTCGAACCTTCGCGCTATTCTCCGCAGTGGCGTACACACTTACCAAAGATACACGCTTTCCCATCCAAGTCCCATCCACTCTCAATACCCTCCCCCACCCCCCTCACATCTCTGCAATACAAACGGGCTCGTCTCTTTTATTAAAAGACCCACACCACCTTTCAAACTGATAGTTGGCAGGGTCAGTACTTTATAACCTGCAACCTCCAACACTTCTCCCTCTTTGAAATTGTGTTCTTGAAGGAACATAATATCAACTCTATGTTTGCTAAGAAAACTGTGTAACCAATCTCTCTTTAGTCTAGTGCATAATCCGTTAACATTAGCAGTCATACACCTAAGGCCTGTTATATTTTCCACCCTTGCCTCTTCTCTTCTCGCTTTTCACCACTTGAATTGTTATTTCTATGGGTTTTCTTTACAGTACCTTCCCATTCTCCTCCCTTCTTGCGATGGCGTCCCACATGACCCCTCCCCCTCTCCATCCCTTCCCTCTCCTATCCTCTCAGTTTTCTTCCCAGTCCTCTGTGCTGGCGTCAGTACGTCATCTGAATCTGATGTAGTTGCTCGTTTCCTCGTAACGTTCTTATCCTCCATGTCAAGGTCTGAGGAAGCCTCACGGAGTACCTCAACATCCACTTTACAGTGAGGTATGAAGTCCCCCGATGTCTCAGTCTCGTCGTCATTCCGCTGAGTCTCATATTGTTTACAATCTGGACTCAAAAAGTCTCCAGTGACGTCTTTTGTAGACGGAGCTTCCACCACAGGTGGTGACAAGGTCTTTAAAACTTCGTCCAATTCCTCCTCTATTTTTAACACGTCATTTCGGGGTACCAATACAGCAGATGGTATTGGCAACGACTCAGGTGCAGGGAGCTGAGGGGAGGACTCACTCTCATTTCGAAAAGCCTGTTTCACCATCTCACTCCACAAACGACCACGTCCTTCCTCTGATGATCGATGCTCACCTTCACCACGTGTGACTGGGGATACCTCTTCTTGCACAGGTTGGTCACGCGTCTGTTCTTCTCGCATGCCGCCGCTATGTGGTCATACTCTCCACAAATGCGACATGTACGCCGTTGTCCAGGATATAAAACCATTACCTGTGTCCTAAAATCTTGAAGATACACGTATGATGGTATGGGTTGCCGCAACGTCATTTTAAGGCTGAAAGTACCTTCCGGCATACCTTCGTAGGCACCCATCAACCACTTACCCTGCTGGGCAGAATGCACGGTCCCATATTTCTCAAAGACGTTTCTGATGTCCGCTTTGTTCGCCTCAAAGGGGACATTCCGCAACTTTATCCAGGTATAATATCGAGACACGTCCGCCAGTCTCACACGCACAGCAGGCGTAACGTCAAAACACACATATTGAAAGCGCGTAACCACCGATTCATAAACTGTCGCAGCAAGCAGTTTCACAAATATTCTATGCGCTCCATTCAATGCTACCCCATACAATTCACCGTCTTGAATGCCATATGTCTCCCTGATTATCTTGGGTAAGAGTATCTGAGCTGAACTAGGTGTAATCGCACCTCGAAGCAGTTCAATACCAATAGTATTAATGCGTCTGCGATGATAAACCGCCATCTTAACACCAGTAATTTCCCAGCGGTGTCAACAGAGACACAACACCTCCTTGTACCACTGCTGTCAGGTTACTGAGGAGCATCAGGCAAGGGGGTCTACACGGCCCAAGAGCGATGCAGACAATGTTTTCACATTATTACCTGATACAAGTAGAACACATTCTGGTGTAGAATTATAACAGCACCATTAAAGATACATGTCACCCACTTTGTTTAAACAAGGATTAACTATATTTTTATTAAATATTAGTTTATCAAGTGTGGCATGCAAAGAGTACATAACCTTTATTCGGCGCATGTACACACCCTTATTGAAAGGCTATCTCCCCAACCAGCGAACCAGGTACTAAGGGTTGATGATGGGGCTTCGTCGTTCAATCAGTACCCAGGTTCCAGCCAATGAGAAGATGATTTTGGCAATTGCAGAGGTGTTGTGGGTACCACTCACTTGTCTGCCCTTGTCATTCCCATTCTAGAGCTGGTTGAAGCACGGTCTGCTCTCTAGTGGCTTCTATTCTGCCTTGCTTACCGTGGAGTGTGCTAATACCTATTGTTGTACATAGTGTATATAGTGTACATAATTCTGTTCTTACTTGGTGAAGGATAATATAAGTCAAAAGTTTATCTGCTGTGTTTATCTTGCTCCCTTTACACCCAGGATAACAGGCCTTCGGATTCCTGGGTTGTAATATCAAGTAGCCTTCGTTGATCTATTGAACCCTTGTTAACATATCATATTCATCTAGGTGATAAATATTATTGGTTAACTTCATTATTATGGCTGGTATGCAGGTTCATCATTGTGCTAATTAGTGTTATTCACTTCAGAAGGCCAGGTGATTGCCATGCAAGTAATAGGAGAAAAAAGTGGACACAAGCTCTTTCGAAACAAAGGCTCATCAAGGTATTATTAGTGATATTAATGCTATCACGTTCGACTCCCACAGTAAATGTTAAACTGAGGAACGTATTATTCTATGTAGTGATCAGAAGATGTATAATAAAATATGTATGATAACAAGGATTGGCACTTGAATCTACGGCTTAAACTCCATCGCATGAACTACAGTTCTAAACAATAACCATTAAGTCCAGTGATGCATAAATTGTGCTTATTTATTAAAATAGTAATTATTATTAAAAAGCAATGCACATAAATTCATGTGTAACATGAATATAATGTCTACCTACCTGGACGCTACATGGAGGCCGTACCGATGGTCAATGCTCGCGCAGCCAAGTCCATGATCAGGCAGTAACCAGGCAAGTGATATATAATAAAATTAGCATACGTCTATTTTTTTTTTTTGTGGTTTATACATAAATATTTCATCCCCAGTTCAGTGGAATCGTATATAATATACAAATTCTAATTAGACAACATATGTTGAGAAAGGGGATTACCAGCTAAGTTTAAAGAGTTTGTACTTAACTTAGAAAGTGGCCCTATAAACAACAACAACAACAACAACAAGTTTATCCACGAGCGGCAGCGGCAGCGGCAGCAGCGACTTCCAAGCTCCGTATTTTTCTCCAACTACCAGAGCTACAAATGCTCCTATGATGACCTAGTTACAAGCAAAACTGCACTACCCAACGTAGCACCCAGAATGACAAAAGATTACCAACAGTGAAACCTACAAATCGAAAAAAAGAGAGATCAAAGGAAGACTGCACACAAACCGAAAGCAACACCCCGCTGCCAGCCGAACAACGTAACCCTAAGCTTTGTATACTACAACTTCTTCTTAACAACAACAATTCCTGTAGTATTATGAGGCGCAATCTAAGAGGAAACAACACCAAGGCCAGCAAGAAAACACCGAAAAATCAACTATTCAACAAGTGTAGCCAGGAGGACGCCGGCCCAGCAACCACCCCACTCACCACCACTCAAGGCGACACCACAACAATAACAACAAACATGGCTGCCACCAGCCCATCCTCCCCTCTCTTCCCCGGATTCAACCTACCTAGTAGTCTCTCAGGTATGACCAACGATCCAGATACCCTAAAGTCATGCATCTCCAACTTAGTTATTGAAAATATGAATCTTCGAGAGACGCTAACAAAACAAGACACCAGGATGACACAACTCGAGAACAAAATCCTCAGTCTTGAACAAAAGTTATCAACACCTGGAATGACAAACTGTGACAAGACCATCCAAACAGTCATAGATAGCCATACCCAACAAATAATATCTCTTAATACAAAGGTTGAAGAAGCAGTAAAACAATGGAAGAACAACTTAGATAACCAGTTCAGTGACTACTTTGCTCTCCAAGAAGATAAAACTGAGCAAGAAAAACTATCGGACGCAGTAATAGTTAACAGTCCACTTTTTCCCAGTGATATGAACCAAACAAACAGTAAAGAAATTACTCTGCAGATCATAAAGGACCAAACAAGTGTTATTGTACCAGAGTCTGAAATAAAAGAAGCCAGATTACTAGGATCCCATGGTAGAAAAAGTGTTATGCTTAGATTCAACTCACATGATAGGAAAAAAGACTTAATTATTGCATCTATTAAAGTAAAGAAAGAGGTATACATAAACGAGTGTCTTACCAAAAAACGTCAGAACCTCCTGTATAGAGTCAGAAAACTTAAGCGGGAGAATAATGACACAATACACCAATGCTTCACACGGGATGGGAAAATTCTAGTTAGGAAAACAAATGTAGGTCAACTGTACACAATCACGAACGAGAATGATCTATCACGATTTCTCAGGGATACTAATCTTACAGAGAATAACTAAACAATGTCCAACTTAAAAGTCTACGTAGTGTAGTGTATGTTTTGCTCCATTATTGTTCAAATTTCATTGTACAATCTCTTAGTATTTAAATAATCAACTACCTCATTTTGTGATTTTACTAGTAAGCATAAATCACCTTATGTGATTTTCTTATTTACTATTGTTCGCTTGAACATTAGCTGATTTGATACTTTCTCTGTCCATATTACTACCTCATATTTTTTTTAAATACTACAATTGATATTACTTACTAAAATTAATAAATATCATTTTTACTAAAATTTCAATTTACTCTTAACATTTTTGACATTTAATAACCATTACTTGACTAATTACCTTTACCTGTTTTAATACCACATTTACTATCCTAGATTACTCTTAATTACCTTGTACTGCCATATAACCTCAAGTATAACTACCAGTGCAATATTGAATGAAATAAACATTACTATTTCACTTTTTTGTAATCATTATTACTTACTAAAATTTTATTAAACACCATATTTACTACCAGTCAATTTTACTTTTGTACATTAAACATTATTTTATACTTCCCATAACATTTTGTTGCCAAATTTTCAAGTTTTTATATTCAACCCCAACCTTGTATTATCCTTTGTACCTGTGTACCTGGGTACCTGTCTACCATCTTACTATCATATTATAACCAAGACATTACCATTGTGATTTTTTACTATTATTCTTTTGTACTTTAATTGTGAATTTTATTTTGTCAATTTAAATCTATAGTTATAACCTTGATCTTGTCAACAACCCATACCAGACTCTAGTGCAATTGCAAGTACCATTTCAAATTGTATTTTTATATTATAAGTTTATATTATAATTCCTACCATCTGTCCATTTAACTTTGCTTACCATTACTTAATTTTAGTCCCTTTTATATTTTCTCCTTTATTTTAGCTTTATATAACTATCCTAGTTTATATATCCACAACTGTTAAAATAATCAAGGTGCTATTCTCAGGTGCTAAAGTAGAATAAGCTCACAATCTTGCCATTATATTCCAAAGCTCATTTATTCACAACCTATATTAGTCCCTTTTTATTATAATTTTAAACTATAATTATAACTTTAAAAAATTACCTTTATAGTACTACCTACTATCATATTCCCAAGCACTATTATATGATCATCACTTTATTTGTATTAGTCCCTTAGCTCATTATTTTACATTTGTTAAATAATTCAGGTGCTATTTTTTAGCTTAAGACTATTTACTTTGTTTTATACTTAATTCTAACTATAGATTCACTACAAATCTTATGATTACAAGCATTGATCCTGATACCAACCTCTTATTTAATGACTTAAATGAATCAAACAGTTACTGTAATTACTACACTGCAGAACAATCAAAGGCACTTCTCAGTGCCAACAACAACATAACTATCTTTAACTACAATATCAGATCATTAAGCAAGCATTACGATGACCTCATAGCATTACTAAATTCCTTACATGCCAATATGTCCATCATTACACTAACTGAAACCTGGCTAAAGCCTGATAGTACAGATGTCTATGCCATTCCTGGTTACACAGCCATACACAACTGTAGGCCAGACCAACAAGGGGGTGGCACAGCCATATACTACTCAGACCAACTAGAATGTATCACTAATACTTGCACAAGGGATGAACATGGGGAATATATAATAGCTAAATTCAAATCCAAATACCTACAAAAACCTCTCACATTGATAAACATCTACAGAGTTCCACAGTCAAACATTAGCCAATTTAGTCAAAATCTAGGAAGTATGATAACTGATGCACGCATGAACAAAGATCACTTACTACTCTCAGGTGACTTCAATATAAATCTCCTGCAAGACCAGGACCCACACGTTACTGAATTCACAAACACAATGAGTAACTGTATGTTACTACCAACAGTAACAAAACCTACAAGAGTTACAGAGACTAGTGTTTCCCTACTTGACCACATCTGGACCAACACCATATCCCCTTTAAAATCAGGCATAATTACAGATAATACCACAGACCACTACCCTACTTTCCTCATAACAACTCTTGGTAAACTACCCCAAGACACTACTAAAGTCACCTTCAGACTTCACAATGAGGCAGCCATTAATAACTTCGCAACAGCATTAGCAAACATTGATTGGCACACTGAGCTAGAAATCTATACAGATATTGACGAATGTATTAATAATTTTCTAAAAAAGACCCAATACCTCTATAACAAGCACTGCCCTAAAAAAACTAAACAGATGACAGCAAAGAGACTGAACAGTCCCTGGCTAACACCCAGCATTCTCAAATCCATAAATACAAAACACCAATATGAAAAACAGTACAGAATGGGTCACATAACCAGAGACCAAACAAAACGTTACTCGTCAATCCTAACCAGCCTGATAAGAAGGGCAAAAAAATTGTATTATGAGAACAGATTATCCAACTTACGAGGTGATATAAAAAAGACCTGGAAAACACTATCTGAAATTCTGGGAACAAAAAAGATATCACGAAATAGCGAAATAAAATTAGCAAAATCAGATGAACCCCAACTCCCACCAACAGAAACAGCAAACAGACTCAATGATTTCTTCTCCACTATAGGACAAAACCTTGCCCATAAAATCCCAAGCTCAGATACCCCACCAAATAACTACCTCACCGGCAACTACCCGAACACACTGTTCCTAGCTCCGACTAACCCATACGAAGTCTCCCTTATTATCAATGCACTAAAAAACAAGGCAGGAGATTTAAGTACCTTACCACCCTTTATATATAAAAAAGTGTCACAAGTGCTATCTCCAATCATTGCAACACTCTTTAACAAATCCATTGAATCCTCCACCTTCCCTACAGTACTCAAAATAGCAAGGGTCACCCCGATCCACAAAGGAGGAGACCAAACAGAGTTGAATAACTATAGGCCAATATCCAACTTACACCCTCTCTCAAAAATCTTTGAAAAACTAATTCATAAACGAATCTACTCCTACCTTATCTCCCAGAACATACTCAACCCCTGCCAATTTGGATTCAGGCCTAATAAAAATACTAATGATGCTATTATACACATGCTAGAACATATATACACTGCAATAGAGAAAAAAGAAGTCCCACTGGGGATCTTCATTGACTTACGTAAAGCTTTTGATACAGTTGACCATGACTTGCTCCACGTAAAATTGTCACACTATGGTATAAGAGGGCACTCCCTCAATTACCTCAAGTCATACCTCAGCAACAGAAGCCAATATGTGTACGCAAATGGGGCAAACTCTTCTGCGCAACCAATTACAGTTGGTGTCCCACAGGGAAGTGTCCTTGGCCCTCTTCTCTTTCTCCTATACATAAATGACCTTCCAAATGCTTCGCAATTACTCAAACCCACACTATTTGCAGATGACACTACATACGTCTTCTCTCACCCGAGCCCAGTCACACTAGCCAATACTGTAAATACCGAATTACAGAAAATATCTACCTGGATGAGGACTAACAAACTTACACTAAACATTGACAAAACCTACTTCATTCAGTTTGGTAACAGAGCTACAGATGTCCCTCTTAACATAATGATAAACGGATCACCTATCACAAAGCTAACAGAGGGAAAATTCTTAGGAATCCACCTTGATAATAGACTCAAATTTCATACACATATACAACAAATTTCTAAGAAAATTTCCAAGACTGTAGGCATACTATCGAAGATACGGTACTATGTTCCACAGTCAGCCCTCCTGGCCCTATATCACTCTCTTATTTACCCCTATCTCACCTATGGAATTTGTGCATGGGGCTCAACAACAGTTAACCATCTCAGACCACTAATTACCCAACAAAAGGCTGCAGTTAGAATGATAACAAATTCTCACTACAGGCAGCACACTCCACCAATATTCAATACACTAAACCTACTCACCATACAAAACATCCATACTTATTACTGCACCTATTACATACATAGAACACTTAACTCTGATATTAACCCTCCCCTCAAACATCTCCTTGCCAACCTCAACAGAACACATGACCATAACACAAGGCACAGATCACTCTTTGATGTTCCTCGTGTTCATCTCACACTATGCAAAAACTCAATGCACATAAAAGGCCCTAAAATCTGGAATTCATTACCTGTAAATATAAAAGAAACACTACCTGTTTATAAATTCAAGTCTCTACTCAAAGATCACTTACTCACCCAAAACCAAATAAATACTGAATAACTGAACCTTATAAATTGTATATCTTAAATGTTTCTCACAATTATATCACATAAATGTTAAACCTAAAACCCAATCTAACTTTATTATTTTTTAAATACACTACCTAACAGAATCCTTCATATGACCTGTCTTTGTAATACTCACTTGTGCTTTATAGTAATCTGTTTACATTAATGTTTTATCACTGACTTCATCATTGCTTAATTAATCTTAAGTTAATTTTAAGCCAGCCCGTAATGCTATGCATAGTATAAGTGGCTTTGGCATACTGCTCTTATCTGTATTTTTTTGTACCTCTGTATGTGTGCACAAATTTATAATAAATAAATAAATAAATAAATAAATAAAAAGACAGCTCATCGCCTGCACAGCCGCCTCTGCAGACGAGGTCTTGAGAAGCTGTCGAAGTCATCTTTCAACGGGCTGTAAATGAGTTATAATTTGTAAGATTATATAACTACCCCTAGGGGTGTTATGTCAGCATATTTCATTCACTGATTGCTGGCAAATTACATACTTGTTTGGACTCAAAAGTCTGCACCTTACTGCTGACTATAGGTTGATTACAAACTCCTTGCGACTCAAGAACTGCGCAGTCCCCAGTACTACAAGAAATTCTTAACCTACCTTGCTCTTGTAGCGTGAGCTATTGTGTTCTTCACACCTTCGACAGGTATCGGTGACTTGATAGAAGCTGAAGTGTCCTTGGATGTCCACGTCTTCCATAGTCTAGGAATACGCACACTGGTACACTATGTGCCACAAGATTTGTCTTTATTGTTCACAATCTTATCACTTAAGAAGGTGATCACATTTCTCTGTAAGTGTTTATTGTGTTTTGTGAGACACTTTGTTCACACTAACGCACAGATCGTTCTTTGTTGGTTATCCTGGCATCAGTGTCACTCTCAGTAGAGTCAAAAGTAATCTGAAGACACCACAACACCCCACGCCATCACTGCCTCCAGCACAAAGGAGAAGCTGACCTAGTACTTTTGCTTCCTTGCCATTTCCTCGATGAAGCAAAGCAGAATGTTTGATTCTTGCTGTCTTAAGCATAGACAACAATGTCCACTATCTTTACTATGGTAAAAGAGTGGGAGCAGGATTTTCCATAATTGTCCTGCTAAGGTAATAGATGAACTGTCTTTTATTGAGCTACACTTTGCAACACAGGACCGCACGGAGCGTCAAGCCACGTCATTGGTACTGCATCTGGGGTCAATTACTCGCTGTAGCAGTAAACAAGATATTTGCCCCTTCTGAGAGGGCTGGGCCCCTCAGGGCTGAAAGGGGCTGAAAGGGCTGAAGGTGGCTGATACCCCCCTCCTGGAGAAAATTTCTCCACACTGGGGGGCGGTGGAGGTTCGCTGCAGGTGAACTATTCATCACTTAACATTAATTTATTTTTCTCACTCGCCACCACTGCTGCTTGTCTTTTCTGAACAGCTTTAGTCTGTGTGGTTTCTGGAGAATCACTAATTTTGTTTTCAACACTGTGTAATTCTAAAGGTACTAGTTTATTTATTGTCCGCTTATTCACTACACCTTTGCTCAAAACATCAACTGTCCTGATGATTCCATTTGCATCAGGATATATGGTCACAATTTTTCCAAGTGGCCATTGGGACCTCGGACCATCATTGTCAATAATCATTATGTCACCAGGTCTTAAGGACTTATGATTTTCAGGAACACCAGCTCCATAGAAGTGTTCTCTCAATGAGGTGAGATAGTCTTCTCGCCAAATTTTCTCCCAACGTTCAATCACTTTATTAATTTGTTTGAATTTACGTCTGAGTTGCTAAGGTTCGAAATAAGTAGGATCCTCTATGATTTCATTATCATTCATGGGAGGAACAGGTTCGAACCTTCTAAATTATCCAGGTCATCGGTAACATAAGTTAGAGGTCTGTTGTTGACTCTATTTTCTATTTCAGTCACAATTGTATGGAATTCTTCTAAGTCTATTCTCTGACGATGAAGAGTCTTCCTTAAACAACGTTTTACAATGCCGATCATTCTTTCATAAAATCCGCCGTGCCATGGAGATTTAGGAGGAATGTATCTCCAACGACAACTGCGTTGATTCAGCATCTGTTGTATTTCTGGTTGATCAAAGATCTTGCTTATATAAGCAGCACCAGCAACAAAGTTCGTTGCATTATCTGATATCATCAGTCTGGGACATGCCCTTCTGGCTGCAAACCTTCTGAATAATTTGATAAAGGTTTCAGCAGACATGTCAGTGGCTACTTCTAGATGTACTGCTCTAGTTGTAGCACAAGCGAACAAACAGATGTACACCTTGTGGCAACTTTGTCAACTGTTTTGGTTAAAATTATTGGTCCAGTGTAATCTACACCTGTCACCTCAAATGGAGTGATATGACAAACTCTTTCAGAGGGATATGGAGGTGGACCTGGATACTGACATACTCGCATATCGTAGTGACGACAAGTAATACAGTCCTTTATTTGCTTTTTCACACTTTGTCGACCTTGAGGTATCCAGTAGGATTGTCGTATATGACAAAGTGTGTCAGCTACCCCACCATGTAACACGTTACTGTGGGCGTTTTGCACAATCAGTTTTGTTAGCCAATGATTCTTGGGGATCAATATTGGATGTATGGCTTCTTTAGGTAGTGAAGAATTATGAATTCTTCCTCGACATCTTATAATCTTTTCTGAGTCGAGATAAAGTCCTAAAGAATTAATTATGACAGGTTTCTTTGGGGGTTTATCTTGTGTTTCCAGAAATTTATATTCTGTAGAGAAAACAACTTTCTGTATTAGTTTCACCCAGTATTTAATGGGTTCAAGATATTCATAATCAGGTTTTATTCCGTTAATGAATTTAAAGACAAGAGCTGTAACTCTTAAGAGTTTACCCAAAGATGAGTATTTAGATCCATCAATGACTATTTCTGTTGTGTCTGCAGTATTTACACAAATTATTTCTGTTGTGTTCAAGCAGACTGTTTCTTCTGGTATAATGTGAGCTTTTTGCTGAGGCCAGTTATTTTCATTAGAGAGCCAGTTCGGTCAGTGGAGCCATAATTTATTATCCACAAATTTCTTGAGTGGGACACCACGTGACAACATGTCAGCTGGATTCTCTTGGGTAGAGACGTGGAGAAAGAGATAATCTCTCTGCATCTCTTTTATTTCTGCTACTCTGTTTTGTACATAGAAAAACTTACTCTTATTATTTCTTAACCACTGGAGAACTGCTTCATTATCACTCCAGATCACGGTTTTCTCAATAGTGAGATGATCAAGTACTTTGTTGAGATAGACAGCTAATTTTGTACCTACATAGAGTGCTGTCAGTTCCAATTGTCGTACTGTTCTGACCTTCAAGGGTGCTACCCTTGCCTTTGAAGTAATTAGTGTACTTTCTTCAACATTACTCATGTAAGCTACAGCGCCATAACCTCTGGTTGACGCATCACAGAACACATGTAATGTGTACTTGTTTCCCTCTTGACCTATTTGTCTGGGAAATGTAATTTGAAGTTGTTTAAACTCCTTGGATATTTCATCCCATGCTTGACTCATTTTATTGCAAGTTCTCATCCCATCCAATTTTGAGCTTCCATGCATCTTGCATAAGCATTTTACCTTTTATGGTAATTGGTGAGACGAGTCCTAGAGGATCAAAACATTGTGATACCTCTGACAGTAAACTACGATTAGTGAGTGTACTCAAAGTATCTTCCTGTGTGTTTCAATTAAGTCCCAGCATATTGTTGCAATCAGGAATTTCAGCTTCAGGGAAATCTTCTTTGATAAGTTCCCTTAATTGCTTTGAATTTGTATTCCACATCCTTAGAGGCATATTTACTTCTTTCATCTCCTTGTTAGCTTCTCTGTATAAGGATTTCAAATCCTCCTCATTATTCACAGTACCTTGAAGATTGTCCACATAGAAACTTTTCTTTAAGATTTCTTTGAAGGGACTTTCAGATTTCTTCAAGTGTGTATTTAGAGTAGCGTCTAGTAAGAATGGAGAGGATGTTGCACCAAATAATACTGATTTGAAACGATAAGTTTTCACAGGACTTTGAGGATCATGTGAATTTTCAGGCCACAAGAATCGAGTATAATCTCTATCTATTTCTTGTAGTCCTACTCTTAAGAAAGCTTTGGAAATATCAGCCGTGTAGGCATATGGGTTTGTGCGAAATTTCATAAGCACGTCTCCAAGCTTCTCAGTTAGTGAGGGTCCGGTCATCAGACCGTCATTAAGACTTGCTACATCTTTATTTGCACGTGCGCTGCAATTATATACAACACGTAGTGGAGTGGTTTCAGAATCTTTTCTGACTCAATGGTGCTGGAGATAATGAACTTCTGTCTACAACTTATCTTCGACTATTTCCTCAATGAATTTATTGTCCAACTGTTCTTGTATGATATTATCATAGACAGTCAGTAGCTCTGGATTCTTCCTGAGCTCATGTATTTGTGCTTTCATCTGTCCGAAAGCCATGCGATAATTGCTAGGCAGATGTGGTGGATTTAATTTCCATGGTAACCTAACCCAATACTGTCCATCTTTATATTTGACTGTGTCCAAATATTGGTTATAAGTCTGAGACTCTTGTGGGCTTGGTTTATTTACATCAATACCTATCGCATCTAAATCCCACAACTTATCAACTGGTTCATTCATTTCTTCCAGTAATGATAATTTTTGCTGTGGTACATGATCAGCGGTTATTCTCGTAACTAGTACATTTTCCACTGAATCAATATCAGCTTCTTTCCCACTTTGAGAGGGAATGGGACCACATATCATGTGGCCTCCTGCTGTTTTCAGCAAGTGAACATCATGTTTACTTACTATATTTTGCACAAAACAGTGATAATAATCACTTCCAATGATTAAATCAATTGGACTAATTGTGTCCGTCTGTATGTCAGGACAGGCTAACTTGACCTTAGCTGCTTTCAGTGCTGCAACTGTTTCTTTTAATCCCTGGATCTGCACAGACTTAGGCAAATCATCTACTACCACAGTTTCTACTGTCTTTTTCCTGTTTCCTAGACCAACAGTGATTCTGGCTAGGTCATATGTCTGTTTACCAGAATTGTGGAAAAAACCAGCTATATCTAACTGTATTTTGGCATAGGGTTGTTTATTCAGTTTCTGCAACACTGATCTTCTTATGAAGGACCTTTGTGAGCCTTGATCAAATAATGTTAGCACATTGGTTTTGTGTAATTTATTAGATAACTCAACTCGAGCTATCGGGAGAGCAGTTGCTTTAAACTTATCTCTCACATTTAATGCTGTTGCTTGTTGACTTCCTGATTCTGTGGAAGTCTGCTGCTGTTCAGCAAAAGTATTTGGGCATAATGCTGTATGATGCATACCCTTGCATTTAAAACACTTCTTCAGTGAGCATTTACCTCCCTTGTGTTCACCTAAACACTTGATGCACCTTTTCAGCTGATGAACACGTTGTTTACGTGCCTCCATTGATGTGTATTGAATACAATACTGTGCCCAATGTGTTCCATCACAAAGTACACATTTTGGAGTACGTTTATGTGAGACAGTTTGTTTACTGTCTATTGTATTCACAGCTTGATAAATGCCTATATGGGATTTCCCATTCTGTGGTTTAGTGGGAGTAGGTATACTCTTTTTATACTGAGTTGAAGGTTTATTATCCACTGGATTTGTGGATTTTTCATCTTGTCTCGTTGCTTGCATGCATGAAACTATTGTTTGTAAACCATTGCTAATTTCCTCACAAGTGAAATAGCATTTATTGAACATAATATTTAATCGTTCAATAGTTTGTGGTGACAACTTATCTTGTACAATACCACTGATAAACCAATCACATTGTCTTAGGTCATATTTAGCACCTAGAGATCTGAGACTATTGTTTAATGTAATTCTAAATGCCTGTAAGTCTGAATAACAATGTTTGGGTGGCTTCAAGCTTGATATTAAGACTGCATGTCTAACTCTGGCCTTGTCAGCATCGAAGTAATTGTTTATTTATTTTATTTATTTATTTATTTCCAATTTGTGCACACATACAGAGGTACAAAAAAAATACAGATAAGAGCAGTATGCCAAAGCCACTTATACTATGCATAGCATTACGGGCTGGCTTAAAATTAACTTAAGATTAACTAAGCAATGATTATTATTATTATTATAATCAAAAAGAAGCGCTAAGCCACAAGGACTATACAGCGCTGCTACTAAGCAATGATGAAATCAGTGATAAAACATTAATGTAAACAGATAACTATAAAGCACAAGTGAGTATTACAAAGACAGGTCATATGGTTGCATTCAGTTAGGTAGTGATTCTGTTAGGTAGTGTATTTAAAAAATAATAAAGTTAGATTGGGTTTTAGGTTTAACATTTATGTGATATAATTGTGAGAAACATTTAAGATATACAATTTATAATGTTCAGTTATTCAGTATTTATTTGGTTTTGGGTGAGTAAGTAATCTTTGAGAAGAGACTTGAATTTATAAACAGGTAGTGTTTCTTTTATATTTACAGGTAATGAATTCCAGATTTTAGGGCCTTTTATGTGCATTGAGTTTTTGCATAGTGTGAGATGGACACGAGGAACATCAAAGAGTGATCTGTGCCTTGTGTTATGGTCATGTGTTCTGTTGAGGTTGGCAAGGAGATGTTTGAGGGGAGGGTTAATATCAGAGTTAAGTGTTCTATGTATGTAATAGGTGCAGTAATAAGTATGGATGTTTTGTATGGTGAGTAGGTTTAGTGTATTGAATATTGGTGGAGTGTGCTGCCTGTAGTGAGAATTTGTTATCATTCTAACTGCAGCCTTTTGTTGGGTAATTAGTGGTCTGAGATGGTTAATTGTTGTTGAGCCCCATGCACAAATTCCATAGGTGAGATAGGGGTAAATAAGAGAGTGATATAGGGCCAGGAGGGCTGACTGTGGAACATAGTACCGTATCTTCGATAGTATGCCTACAGTCTTGGAAATTTTCTTAGAAATTTGATGTATATGTGTATGAAATTTGAGTCTATTATCAAGGTGGATTCCTAAGAATTTTCCCTCTGTTAGTTTTGTGATAGGTGATCCATTTATCATTATGTTAAGAGGGACATCTGTAGCTCTGTTACCAAACTGAATGAAGTAGGTTTTGTCAATGTTTAGTGTAAGTTTGTTAGTCCTCATCCAGGTAGATATTTTCTGTAATTCGGTATTTACAGTATTGGCTAGCGTGACTGGGCTCGGGTGAGAGAAGACGTATGTAGTGTCATCTGGAAATAGTGTGGGCTTGAGTAATTGCGAAGCATTTGGAAGGTCATTTATGTATAGGAGAAAGAGAAGAGGGCCAAGGACACTTCCCTGTGGGACACCAACTGTAATTGGTTGTGCAGAAGAGTTTGCCCCATTTGCGTACACATATTGGCTTCTGTTGCTGAGGTAAGACTTGAGGTAGTTGAGGGAGTGCCCTCTTATACCATAGTGTGACAATTTTACGTGGAGCAAGTCATGGTCAACTGTATCAAAAGCTTTACGTAAGTCAATGAAGATCCCCAGTGGGACTTCTTTTTTCTCTATTGCAGTGTATATATGTTCTAGCATGTGTATAATAGCATCATTAGTATTTTTATTAGGCCTGAATCCAAATTGGCAGGGGTTGAGTATGTTTTGGGAGATAAGGTAGGAGTAGATTCGTTTATGAATTAATTTTTCGAAGATTTTTGAGAGAGGGTGTAAGTTGGATATTGGCCTATAGTTATTCAACTCTGTTTGGTCTCCTCCTTTGTGGATCGGGGTGACCCTTGCTATTTTGAGTACTGTAGGGAAGGTGGAGGATTCAATGGATTTGTTAAAGAGTGTTGCAATGATTGGTGATAGCACTTGTGACACTTTTTTGTATATAAGGGGTGGTAAGGTATTTAAATCTCCTGCCTTGTTTTTTAGTGCGTTGATAATAAGGGAGACTTCGTATGGGTTAGTCGGAGCTAGGAACAGTGTGTTCGGGTAGTTGCCGGTGAGGTAGTCATTTGGTGGGGTATCTGAGCTTGGGATTTTATTGGCAAGGTTTTGTCCTATAGTGGAGAAGAAATCATTGAGTCTGTTTGCTGTTTCTGTTGGTGGGAGTTGGGGTTCATCTGTTTTTGCTAATTTTATTTCGCTATTTCGTGATATCTTTTTTGTTCCCAGAATTTCTGATAGGGTTTTCCAGGTCTTTTTTATATCACCTCGTAAGTTGGATAATCTGTTCTCATAATACAATTTTTTTGCCCTTCTTATCAGGCTGGTTAGGATTGACGAGTAACGTTTTGTTTGGTCTCTGGTTATGTGACCCATTCTGTACTGTTTTTCATATTGGTGTTTTGTATTTATGGATTTGAGAATGCTGGGTGTTAGCCAGGGACTGTTCAGTCTCTTTGCTGTCATCTGTTTAGTTTTTTTAGGGCAGTGCTTGTTATAGAGGTATTGGGTTTTTTTTAGAAAATTATTAATACATTCGTCAATATCTGTATAGGTTTCTAGCTCAGTGTGCCAATCAATGTTTGCTATTGCTGTTGTGAAGTTATTAATGGCTGCCTCATTGTGAAGTCTGAAGGTGACTTTAGTAGTGTCTTGGGGTAGTTTACCAAGAGTTGTTATGAGGAAAGTAGGGTAGTGGTCTGTGGTATTATCTGTAATTATGCCTGATTTTAAAGGGGATATGGTGTTGGTCCAGATGTGGTCAAGTAGGGAAACACTAGTCTCTGTAACTCTTGTAGGTTTTGTTACTGTTGGTAGTAACATACAGTTACTCATTGTGTTTGTGAATTCAGTAACGTGTGGGTCCTGGTCTTGCAGGAGATTTATATTGAAGTCACCTGAGAGTAGTAAGTGATCTTTGTTCATGCGTGCATCAGTTATCATACTTCCTAGATTTTGACTAAATTGGCTAATGTTTGACTGTGGAACTCTGTAGATGTTTATCAATGTGAGAGGTTTTTGTAGGTACTTTGATTTGAATTTAGCTATTATATATTCCCCATGTTCATCCCTTGTGCAAGTATTAGTGATACATTCTAGTTGGTCTGAGTAGTATATGGCTGTGCCACCCCCTTGTTGATCTGGCCTACAGTTGTGTATGGCTGTGTAACCAGGAATGGCATAGACATCTGTACTATCAGGCTTTAGCCAGGTTTCAGTTAGTGTAATGATGGACATATTGGCATGTAAGGAATTTAGTAATGCTATGAGGTCATCGTAATGCTTGCTTAAAGATCTGATATTGTAGTTAAATATAGTTATGTTGTTGTTGACACTGAGAAGTGCCTTTGATTGTTCTGCAGTGTAGTAATTACAGTTACTGTTTGATTCATTTAAGTCATTAAATAAGAGGTTGGTATCAGGATCAATGCTTGTAATCATAAGATTTGTAGTGAATCTATAGTTTGAATTAAGTATAAAACAAAGTAAATAGTCTTAAGCTAAAAAATAGCACCTGGATTATTTAACAAATGTAAAATAATGAGCTAAGGGACTAATACAAATAAAGTGATGATCAAATAGTGGAGCTTGGGAATATGATAGTAGGTAGTACTATAAAGGTAATTTTTTAAAGTTAGAATTATAGTATAAAATTATAATATAAAAGGGACTAATATAGGTTGTGGTGACCAATAAAGTGGTAATCAAAAAAATGAGCTTTGGAATATAATGGCAAAATTGTGAACTTATTCTACTTTAGCACCTAAGAATAGCACCTTGATTATTTTAACAATTGTGAATATATAAACTAGGATAGTTATATAAAGCTAAAATAAAGGAGAAAACATATAAGGGACTAAAATTAAGTAATGGTAAGCAAAGTTAAATGGGCAGATGGTAGGAATTATAATATAAACTTATAATATAAAAATACAATTTGAAATGGTACTTGCAATTGCACTAGAGTCTGGTATAGGTTGTTGACAAGATCAAGATTATACCTAGATTTAAATTGACAAAATAAAATTCACAATTAAAGTACCAAAAGAATAATAGTAAAAAAATAACAATGGTAATGTCTTGATTATAATATGATAGTAAGAGGGTAGACAGGTACACAGGTACAAGGGATAATATAAAGGTTGGGGTTGAATATAAAAACTTGAAAATTTGGCTACAAAATGTTATGAGAAGTATAAAATAATGTTTAATGTACAAAATTAAAATTGACTGGTAGTAAATATGGTGTTTAATAAAATTTTAGTAAGTAATAATGATTACAAAAAAGTGAAAAAGTAATGTTTATTTCATTCAATATTGCACTGGTAGTTATACTTGAGGTTATATGGCAGTACAAGGTAATTAAGAGTAATCTAGGATAGTAAATGTGGTATTAAAACAGGTAAAGGTAATTAGACAAGTAATGGTTATTAAATGTCAAAATTGTTAAGAGTAAATTGAAATTTTAGTAAAAATGATATTTATTAATTTTAGTAAGTAATATCAATTGATAGTATTTAAAAAAAAAATATGAGGTAGTAATATGGACAGAGAAAGTATCAATTCAGCTAATGTTTAAGCGAACAATAGTAAATAACAAAATCACATAAGGTGACCTATGCTTACTAGTAAAATCACAAAATGAGGTAGTTGATTATTTAATTACTAAGAGATTGTACGATGAAATTTGAACAATAATGGAGCAAAACGTACACTACACTACGTAGGCTTTTTAGTTGGACATTGTTTAGTTATTCTCTGTAAGATTGGTATCCCTGAGAAATCGTGATAGATCATTCTCGTTCGTGATTGTGTACAGTTGACCTACATTTGTTTTCCTAACTAGAATTTTCCCATCCCGTGTGAAGCATTGGTGTATTGTGTCATTATTCTCTCGCTTAAGTTTTCTGACTCTATACAGGAGGTTTTGACGTTTTTTTGTAAGACACTCGTTTATATATACCTCTTTCTTTACTTTAATAGATGCAATAATTAAGTCTTTTTTTCTGTCATGTGAGTGGAATCTAAGCATAACACTTTTTCTACCATGGGATCCTAGTAACCTGGCTTCTTTTATTTCTGACTCTGGTACAATAACACTTGTTTGGTCCTTTATGATCTGCAGAGTAATTTCTTTACTGTTTGTTTGGTTCATATCACTGGGAAAAAGTGGACTGTTAACTATTACTGCGTCCGATAGTTTATCTTGTTCAGTTTTATCTTCTTGGAGAGCAAAGTAGTCACTGAACTGGTTATCTAAGTTGCTCTTCCATTCTTTTACTGCTTCTTCAACCTTTGTATTAAGAGATATTATTTGTTGGGTATGGCTATCTATGACTGTCTGGATGGTCTTGTCACAGTTAGTCGTTCCTGGTGTTGAAAACTTTTGTTCAAGACTGAGGATTTTGTTTTCGAGTTGTGTCATCCTGGTGTCTTGTTTTGCTAGCGTCTCTCGAAGATTCATATTTTCAATAACTAAGTTGGAGATGCATGACTTTAGGGTATCTGGATCGTTGGTCATACCTGAGAGACTACTTGGTAGGTTGAATCCGGGGAAGAGAGGGGAGGATGGGCTGGTGGCAGCCATGTTTGTTGTTATTGTTGTGGCTATTTGATAATTACCTTTAACCACCGGAAATGACTTAATTAGTTCATAGGGTTCTCCCTTCACAAGACATTTAAGATAATTGAACTTAGCAATCTCATCTATGTCAGTTCGTGAATTTACTATGGATTGAAAACCACTAATGAATTCTTCATAATTATGACCTTGGAAAATAGGTAATGACAATGTAGGTAAGCTTGGTAATGGGACACTTGTTGTTACAGGTGTAACAGGTGTTTGACCACTAGTTACAGTAGGTCTCTGTGACAGAGTTTTGCTGCAGATAGCCTGTTCTCCTGTCCACCTTAATTGTTGATTACTAAATGTATCCAAAACATTTTTAATTTCATCCTCAGATGGGTCTGATTCAAGAAATTTATTTTCATAATGTGTATAGTCTGAATTAATTATTTCCAGACGTTGTGTAAGTAATTCAAATTTGACCTCAAGATCATCAAAATCTATGTTTGTATCTTGAGTTAATCCTAGACAGACTGAAATTAGATTTCCTAATTGTGTAATCTTAGTCTGTAAAGACTGAAACTGAGTTTTCAAACAAGCCATTTTAATGGTATACTGAAAATTCTAGCACCACACTTAGAGTGTTTAAAAAACACTGTACTGCTATAAACAGCTGAGTTTTGTTATGCTTAAGTCAGCAATAATCGAGTCAGACACTACTGACCTACTAAGCTTAACCTCAGGGTCAATGACCATGAAAGGTACACCGTACATATGGCTGGTGTTTATGGCTTGAGTTTGCTGTGTCAGCCTGACCACGATGATTAATTGTAAATAACGTTATACACTTCATTCACTATACACTATAAATGCCACTGTATAACTGTAAATCACACGTGAATATTACTTACACATATATAAATGTCACTGTTAATATATATTTGAAAGCTTACACTTTATATATAAGTTCCTTTAATATAACAGGTGAATCTATAAGAAACAAACTTTAACACAATCTTGTCTCTTAATTTCTGTTTATAAACATTATAAACACTATGTGTATATACACTCAGACAAACTGAACATCAGTTGGGTTGTTGTTGTCTTAATCAGTGATTTTCGAGCTTGGAGCAGTGGATGCAGGGTGCCATCCCCCGTTTTTTTGTTGGGTGAGTCACTCAGCTCCCGTTTTCTTTGGGTGAACGCTGGGCGAGTGCCCGTTTTCTTTTGGCTGCCCATTCTCTGAGATTGAGTCTGGAGGGACTCATTTATACTGATTTAAATTGTAAAACACTAGTTTTACAGCTTTTTTCGAAGGACCTTGGCTCATAGGTTATTTGTACACTGTAGTACAACATATTTGGACCACAGTGTGGCCTTTATCCGGTTCGAGCACGACCAATATGTTGAGAAATGGGATTACCAGCTAAGTATAAAGAGTTTGTAAGTAACTTAGGAAGACAGCTCATCGCCTGCACAGCTGCCCCTGCAGACGAGGTCTTGAGAAGCTGTCGAAGTCATCTCTCAATGGGCTGTAAATGAGTTATAATTTATAAGATTATAAAATTACCCCTAGGGGTGTTATGTCAGCATATTTCTTTCACTGATTGCTGACAAATTACATACTTGTTTGGACTCAAAAGTCCGCACTTTACTGCCGACTATAGGTTGATTACAAACTCCTTGCGACTCAAGAACTGCGCAGTCCCCCGTACTACAAGAAATTCGTAACCTACCTTGCTCTTGTAGAGTGAGCTATGGTGTACTTCACACCTTCTACAGATATCGGTGACTTGATAGAAGCTGAAGTGTCCTTGGATGTCCATGTCTTCCATAGTCTAGGAATATGCACACTGGTACACTATGTTCCACAAGATTTGTCTATTGTTCACAATCTTATCACTAAAGAAGCTGATCACACTTCTCTTAAGTGTTTATTGTGTTTTATGAGACACTTTGTTCACACTAACGCACAGATCGTTCTTTGTTGGTTATACTGGCGTCAATGTCACTCTCAGTAGAGTCAAAAGTAATCTGAAGACACCACAACACCCCACGCCATCACTGCCTCCAGCACAAAGGAGAAGCTGACCTAGTACTTTTGCTTCCTTGCCACTTCCTTGATGAAGCAAAGCAGAATGTTTGATTCTTGCTGTCTTAAGCATAGACAACAATGTCCACTATCTTTACTATGGTAAAAGAGTGGGAGCAGGATTTTCCTTAATTGTCCTGCTAAGGTAAGAGATGAACTGTCTTTTATTAAGCTACACTTTGCAACACAGGACCGCACGGAGCGTCAAGCCACGTCATTGGTACTGCATCTGGGGTCAATTACTCGCTGTAGCAGTAAACAAGATATTTGCCCCTTCTGAGAGGGCTGGGCCCCTCAGGGCTGAAAGGGGCTGAAAGGGCTGAAGGGGGCTGATACCCCCCTCCTGAAGAAAATTTCTCCACAACATATATAACTTTGCCACTGATTTGTACATAAACCAGATGTACTTCAGTCGTTGCACGACCCAAGAAAAGTACTGCACAACTCCACTGCCTTGAACCTGAAGACTGGAATAGTGCGGACAGTTGGGGAACTTTGTAACCCAGTTAAATATTAACATTAAAGATTTGAAGCGAATGAAAATAGACATTTACTAGTTATCACAAGGACATACATACACAAAATTATATTCAAATCTTCCACTAAAAAAACACCAGGTTTGTTGCTAGACTAAGAGGCATTGAGACATTCTCTTACCTCAGAGACCAATATTCTAAAATTCACAAGCACATTAACCTTGGAGCAGATCACAAGCTGCATTACCAAGTTCTCAGCTGTGAAAGCATGAAGTTAATCAGATTTGTTACAGGAATTATTGCTTGAAAATCAGTATTACAAATTTCCCAATTTCTTCCAAAACAAAACAAAATCAATCCAGACTTTTCTTTAAATAAGATTGACAATGGTCTTTAAAACAAGTAGATACTTTAGACACATAAAAGTACATTATGTACATTAACCATGGATAATGATATGAAGTCAAAAACTGTGACTTATTTCAGTTATTCCACAGAATCCAACCTGAATAATAAAAGTGGCACATAAAATCTCACAACCTAAAAATCAAGAGAAAGCTTACTTAGAGAAAAACAAATCAGCATTAAAACTTTAAAGCTGGTCACTTGTTACACAGAGGACAACAAAATGTGCACCTAAAGTCTAAAGCCAAGAAATGATTCATTCATTTCTTACGACGCATCAGCCATGGAAGACTAGTGCTATTTACGACAATTTTATTTTGATCAGGGAAAGCGCCAAACCCATAGGGGGCCATATAGTGCCTGTGGAATGGGGAGCATTCAAGTTCGATCCATGCAAGGGGAGAATTATTCCAGGTCTTTTAATCAAGAGCCCGTCGCCAGCATCAAGGTTCTCTCCCTGTCACTTTCAGGAAGCATTACCTAGTTATCTAATAGGCAGTATTACAGTATCACTTCGATATTCAAAGTGGCATAATGGCACCTACACACTCCATTAACAATTCCAAGCTTCACCTAAGTAAAATACACAAGTGCTCAAAATTTGAAGCAGACCAGAAGAGGCTTTTTAAAGTTATCTCATTTGGACTAATTTCAGGAAATATCTATATAAAATTCAACAGAGGCTACCTGCTTTTGTCAACTGTTCGACCAACCTTTGACTATTAATAGTTAATTAAGGCTTAAAATTTGAAACTCCTCGGATATGGTGTTCAATAGTTATAAAAGTAAGTTTTGGATGAAGTTAATATAAGAGGAAAATAATGAGCCTAAGATGGTGGCAGCTCTGACATTATTTTTGTAAATGTTTAGTAAGCTCGTGAAAATAAAAAAAAATGCCCTGAAAATGCGAGTTTTCAATATATCTCAATTTTTTTGCAGTCCTATTCTGCTGAAAATTTTGTGGAATAGGGTTAGCAGTAATCTGAGGTTAACAAAATTCTTATCTTCATAACAAGTATAAATAATAAGAGTCCTCAGGTCATATACTTGAGCTTTTCATGTCCTTGGTTAAGCCTCATTTAGATTATGCTGCACAGTTCTAGTCTCCATATTACAACATTGACATAAATGTGCTGGAAGACATACAGTGAAGGATGATGAAGCTGATCCCACGTATCAGGAATCTTTCCTACTAGGATAGACTAAGGACTGATATGACTCAAGTGCTCAAACTGAAGACAGAAATAAATACAGTGAATATCAATAACACGCCGAAAATATTTAACCCTGAGAGGATTCGAAGCAATGAGTTCAAGTTGGAAACAATTAGGTTTTGAAAGGATACAGGAAAGCACTAGTTTGGTAAGAGTTGAGGATGAGTAACACCAACTCTGGAGTAGCGTCGTTGAAACCTTGTGTGAGTTTATAAGGTTGGACAAGTACAAGAGCAGGTATGGGGTAGGGGTGAGTTAGACATGCCTAGCATGGGCCAGTACGCCTTTTATAATTTTTTTAGGTAATTCCGTTATAATTCAGAAAATAAAAAAATATTGGGCAATTTGGCATATACAAATCCCAAATTCAATAAAAAAAAAACTCAGAAAAGATACAATATAACTCAGGTGTTTCAGGCTGATCAGAAGAGATATTCTCTACTTATTACAATGATTTTTTTAATATTTAAAATTTACATTCCTCAGGGTTTTTTTTTTTTAAGTAAAGTCCAATAACACTAAATGTTTGAAGCCTATCGGAAAAGACATTCTCCTGTAATTGCTCTGAATACATGGGTTTCAAATTTTTTAATAGATTCATAAAAAATAAATGTGCACCAATAATGTCTAAATTTACAGGTTATTTCATTTATCTTATGGAATGCATCAGTGTTAATATTTTGAATTTGATAAGACGAGGCATTATTTTTTTTAATGCAACTCAGCATTGCTATTTATGTAATAAAATGGGAAAAATGGAAACTAGTGAGCCAAATAACAATGAGAATCTAGCTTCCTGAAAAATGCACCAGGGCTAAAATTTTTTAATTGATCAGAAGAGGCATGCTCCTGTTATTACAATGATTCTAATAATCAAAATTTTAAGACAAATTATTACATCCACAAATTTTCCCTTACTCAGGGGCTTAAATATTAAATGACTATAAGATATACCCACCATTATAAATATATTGAGGCAGTCTGGGATTAGCGTGGGGTGTTACCTAGCACCATAGCTTGTTGTAATGTTTTAGAATCTCAGGTTAAAGTGTTGAAGAAAGAGGTTCTACTTCGTCAGGAGGAAAATAGGAGGCTGAAGCTTCGTCTAGATGGGTTTGGGAGTGAGTTTGAGTTGGTTGTAGCTGGTGAGGAGGAAAAAGTTACCAGCAGTGATTTCGAGAGTGGCAGCTGCTTTAAGTAGCAATGGTTTACAATTCAGGAAGAAAGATGATAAGGAAGGTTAATAGAGAAGATGTGAAGGTAGGAAATCGATTCACTGTTCTCCAGGACGAGTGTACTTCAGTGGTTAGTAAGATTAAAGGTACCGTTGACTCCCCTGCTTATCAAGGTAAGAATATTCTAATTGTGGAGATTCTCAGGTAAGATATATGGACCGTGCTTTTGGTAACAGAGATAGAAATGTCAGATAGAGGGTTTGTATCTCAGGAGCTGGTGTTGGTGACATACTCAACAGGTTGGATAATATTATGTCAGGCAATGGGAATAACCCATTATCTGTCTTAGTGATGGTGGAAATGACATCGGGAATGGCAGGAAACAGGAGCTGCTAGATAAATATAGGTCAGCCATAGATGTAGTCAGGTCTAAGGGAGGGATCCCAATCATATGTAGCATCTTGCCTAGAAGAGGAGTGAGCAATGAATGAGTCTAGGGCAATTGGTATAAATTGCTGGCTAGCAGGTACTGCAAGGAACTTGCAATCCCATTCGTTGATAACTGGGACATATTCTATGACAAACGTGATTTGTATGCAAGGGATGGGGTTCATCTCTCTGGGGCTAGAGTGGTTGCATTAGCCAATTTGATTGAGGGGGTTATTGGTAACATGTCTAGGACTTTAAACTGATAGATTATAGAGGTATGGGTGTCTGTGGGAAACAATCAGGCTGCAGTACTAGGGTTGAAAAGAGCAGATATAACCAGGATACCTCAGGGCTGTGTTTAAAAGACAATATTCAAAATAAAGTTTCTAGTAAAGGCAAAGCAATTGATCAACAAAGACAGATAGTATAGGTCAACGAGTGACTAGCTCCCTTAAGGTTTACTATACAAATAGTAGGAGTCTAAGAAATAAGATAGATGAGCCAAGTTTACTTTCAAGGACAGGAAATATAGATATTATTGCTATAACAGAGACCTGGTTCAACCTGAAAGATAGAGAAATGCCTTCTGAATGCAATATACAGGGTTATAAACTATTCCATACTGATAGGGTCAACAGGAAGGGCGGTGGAGTGGCGATGTATGTCAGAGATAATTTAAATTGTTGTGTTAGACAAGATATAAGATTGAAAACATTAGACACAGAATTTGTTTGGCTATAATTTCTCGAGGGTCGTGAAAAGTTAATTTTGGGTGTGATTTATAGGCCCCCCAAACCTTGATAGAGAGTGCAGTAAGCTGTTATGGGACGAAATTCATAAGGCATCTAGATATGAAAATGGTGTGTTAATGGGAGATTTTAACTTTAGACAAATTGATTGGAACAATGTGACAGGAAATCTTGAGCCTAGTGACTTTCTTGATACGATTCAGGATTGCTTTTTAAAACAGTTTGTGACAGAACCAACTAGAGGAAACAATCTGCTTGACTTGGTTCTTGCCAACAAGGAATCACTAATTAATAATCATGAGGGGTAATAATGAGCTCGGGGAAAGTTATCACAAATCACTTAGTTTCAATATATCATGGAATTACTCAAATAACTGCAATCAAGTCTTTGTCCTAGACTTCCACTTGGCCGATTTCATGGCACTGAGAAATCACCTGGGTGGGCTGAATTGGGATGACCTGACTATGGGTCAGGTTGGTGGTGTTCGTTGCCAATATGACGTTTTTCAGAGCATAGTTCTAGCTGTCCAGGCAACTTTTGTTCCGAGTAGGGAAATTAGATCTAACAAAAATGATCCCAAATGGATGAACAATAGATTAAAACATCTCATTGGTCAAAAGAGAGGCATATATAGGCATATCAAAAGAGGGGATGGGCAGTTAAGAAATCAATATATTCAGTTAAAGAGTGAAATAAAAAAAGGAATAAAAAAAGCTAAAAGGATTATGAGGCTAAGGTCGCAAGGGACTCGAAGACTAACCCAAAACGGTTCTTTCAGGTATACAGAAGTACGATTAGGGACAAGATAGGCCCACTTAAGAATAACTCAAGTCAGATCACTGACAGTGATAAGGATATGTGTGAAGTTTTCAGTACTTACTTCCTCTCAGTTTTTACCCAGGAAGATACTACGGAAATTCCAGAAATAATAAATTATGTAGAACAGGACGATAATAAACTATGCATGATTGGAGTAACTAGTGACATGGTATTCAGACAAATAGAGAAATTAAAACATAATAAATCACCAGGCCCTGATGAACTGTTTGCAAGGCTGTTAAAGGAATGTAAAGAGGAACTTAGCAAACCTTTGGCTAATCTTTTCAACATATCACTACAAACTGGCATAGTGCCTGATAAGTGGAAAATGGCAAATGTAATACCTTTTTACAAGGCAGGTGACAGGTCCACATTTTCGAACTATAGACAAATAAGCCTTACCTCCATAGTGGGAAAACTTATGGAATCAGTAATTGCCGAGGCAATTCATAGCAATCTTGAAAGGCATAAACTGATTAATGAATCTCAACACGGTTTTACAAAGGTATTTGAGGGGGTAGATCATGGTACTGAATATGATATTGTGTATATGGACTTCAGTAAGGCTTTCGATAGAGTTCCACATCAGAGGCTATTAAGAAAACTTAAGGCACATGGAACAGGAGAAGAAATTTTTTCCTGGGTAGAGGCATGGTTCACAAATAGGCAGCAGAGAGTTTGCATCAATGGGGAGAAATCAGAATAGGGGCACGTCACAAGCGGTGTTCCACAGGGGTCAGTGTTGAGCCCCTTGTTCGCAATTTACTTAAACGACATAGATGAGGGAATAAATAGCGACATATGCAAATTTGATGATGACACCAAAATAGGCCATCCAATTCATTCTAATGAGGACACTAGAGCACTCCAGGATGATTTGAATAGACTGATGCAATGGTCGGAGAAGTGGCAGATGCAGTTTAATATTGACAAATGCAAGGTTCTAAATGTTGGAAAGGATAATAACCATGCCACATATAAATTAAATAATGTAGGTCTTAATATTACTGATTGCGAAAAGGATTTAGAAGTTCTGATTAGCAGTAATCTAAAACCAAGACAACAGTGCATAATCGTTCACAATAAAGCTAACAGAATCCTTGGCTTCATATCAAGAAACATAAATAATAGAACTCCTCAGGTTGTTCTTCAACTCTATATATCCTTGGTTAGGCCTCATTTAGATTATGCTGCTCAGTTCTGATCACCATATTACAAAATGGATATAAATGCACTGGAAAACGTACAGAGGAGGAGGATTAAGTAGATCCCATGTATCAGGAATCTTCCCTATGAGGATAGACTAAGGGTGCTGAATCTGTACTCTCTAGAAAGGCGTAGAATTTAGGGGGATATGACTGAGGTGTATAAATGAAAAACAGGAATGAATAAATGGGGTGTAAATAGCGTGCTAGAAATATCTAGCCCAGACAGGACTCGCAGCAATGATTTTAAGCTGGAAAAAATCAGATTCAGGAAGGATATAGGAAAGCACTGGTTTGGTAATAGAATTGTGGATGAGTGGAACATACTCTCGAGTACCGTCATAGAAGCTAAGACGTTGTGTAGTTTTAAAAATAGGTTAGATGAATACATAAGTGGGTGTGGGTGGGTGTGAGCTGGATCTGACTAGCTGGTGCTACTGGGCCAGATGCCGTGCTCCTGGAAGTGACCTGACTGGGTGGGTCATTGGTCTAAGCCGGGGGTTGACATGGACCTGCCCTGCACGGGCTTGTAGGCCTACTGCAGTGTTCCTTCTTTCTTATGTTCTTAAGCCCTTGGGAATCAAAAAATATATTATACTACATAAAGTTTGCAGATGAGCGCCTACACGCTTGAATTTCACTCACTGCAATAAATGAACGTTTGAAGGTACGCTACACAGGGCTTTGAAAGTTATTGGAGTCATTCCAGATTCTGTGAATTCAACAGCTTTAGCATAGAGGACTTGCACATGTCAACTGTTCCGAGAATTTTTGCTTAGTTACCGTACACGAGTCTTTAAAATTTGACTTTGATCCGACAAAGTCCTCTCGCGCCATGAACAAATAAATACGAAAAGTCAGAGAAAGAAAGAAAAATTCTGGCAACCACCGAAGGTTCTCCTTTGGTAATACCTAATAAAAATTCGACATTTTTTCAGGTATCTTAAAGCATTTATAAATTCTTCAAAAACAATAATTCAGTCTATGATCACTTCAGTAGCTGACTGAGCAGGCTGAAGCAAGTAATGACTTAGAAATCAATTGTTTTATCGACAATATTACTGCAGAAAACAAATTATTAAATTAAATAATACAGAAATAGAATTTCTGCCGATAACTTGTGGTGTCCTCCAAGGAAGTATTTTGGGTTCCCAACTATTTTTGTGTTATGTATATGACCTACCCATAAGTGTGCAGTGCAAACTCTTGCTGTATGCCAATCACAGTATTTTCCTTGTTTCAGGTAAAGACCAAGTGTTGAGATAATTTTCTCTACACTTAGGAAAAACAGATATAATAGCCATTGGCAGAAAAAAGTGAGTAAGGGGGAGCCCATCACAACAGTACCTTCACTGAATTATCTGGGCATACCCTTTAATCCATGCACGTCAGGAGAGTTGATAGAGAACAGATTAGATTAGATTGTGCCACTGAAGTGGCCAGTTTATTGTGCACCGGATGTCCATCCTGGGAACGGTAGCTCAAGAGCATATAGATACACAAAAAGCCTAGAAACTAGGCATTCAAAAGGGTAAACAGGAGTACATCTGGATTTGTATCTACAATTGACTTATCTGTTACAAGCAAATTTAGAAAAATTGCTTAATATGTCTGGTATCTTATTTTCATTAATATCTTTTTTCCTCATTATTATCTCTCTATTCATTAATATCTCAATAATATCTATTCCTCAATAAGTGAACAATTAAGCACATATACTTTGCATTTGGAGGAGGTGAATGTATTCAGATATTTGGGAGTGCAGGTGTCAGCGGATGGGTCTATGAAAGATGAGGTGAATCATAGAATTGATGAGGGAAAAAGAGTGAGTGGTGCACTTAGGAGTCTGTGGAGACAAAGAACTTTGTCCTTGGAGGCAAAGAGGGGAATGTATGAGAGTATAGTTTTACCAACGCTCTTATATGGGTGTGAAGCGTGGGTGATGAATGTTGCAGCGAGGAGAAGGCTGGAGGCAGTGGAGATGTCATGTCTGAGGGCAATGTGTGGTGTGAATATAATGCAGAGAATTCGTAGTTTGGAAGTTAGGAGGAGGTGCGGGATTACCAAAACTGTTGTCCACAGGGCTGAGGAAGGGTTGTTGAGGTGGTTCGGACATGTAGAGAGAATGGAGCGAAACAGAATGACTTCAAGAGTGTATCAGTCTGTAGTGGAAGGAAGGCGGGGTAGGGGTCGGCCTAGGAAAGGTTGGAGGGAGGGGGTAAAGGAGGTTTTGTGTGCGAGGGGCTTGGACTTCCAGCAGGCATGCGTGAGCGTGTTTGATAGGAGTGAATGGAGACAAATGGTTTTTAATACTTGACGTGCTGTTGGAGTGTGAGCAAAGTAACATTTATGAAGGGATTCAGGGAAACCGGCAGGCCGGACTTGAGTCCTGAGTGCTTTACACTACAGAGTGCCTGCACTCTGATGGAGGGGTGTTAATGTTGCAGTTTAAAAACTGTAGTGTAAAGCACCCTTCTGGCAAGACAGTGATGGAGTGAATGATGGTGAAAGTTTTTCTTTTTCGGGCCACCCTGCCTTGGTGGGAATCGGCCAGTGTGATAATAAAATAAAAATAAAAACTTTGCATTTGGTTTGATCATCATCTGTGTGTCTCCCAAACAGCCAGAAGTACTTGTAACCATTCCTAAGCCTGGGCACTACAACATCAGTCAATGTATTCACATTGCAGGTTGCTCCATTAACGTACTTATCTACGTTCATATCATCATAGTGGGTTTAGATCTACTCAGGCTTCTAATTACATTCCTATAACTTTCAGTTTCGTTATTTACTTTTCTCCTAATACTATTCCTAATGCTAAACACAGATATACCAAAGTTATATTCTACATTCTCCTTCAGGGTACTTTTCTTGGCGGCTAACATACCAGCTTTATCATGAAGGTGTAATCCATTGTGATGGAATCTTTAACAATTGTACATTAATTCCTTTTGAGCATCTGTACCTGGATTCTTCATTGATCATGTTCGAGTTATTATGCGAGTCAAGAGCCTTCAGTGATGAAAGAGAATTAGTGATAATGAGTTGATAGCTGCCTTTCCCATTATACTGTCAAGTATTCTCAATTACAGAATACTCGTGACTTTACCTCTTTATCTTTCCTGCATTTTCATTGTTTTTCCCTGTGGGTTCCATTCATGGGGTTTTGCCCCGCAGGGTTTTTGTCCTAGCCCTTGGGCCAGTAACTCTCCTACAGTGCTCCTTTGTTCATTACAAATACTGTTACTAATTGACTCAAGAAATCGTAATGACACGATTGCAAACAACTTTATGACCGCGGGTTCAATTCCGGCCGGGGGTATGGACTGTTACTAATTCTTTCACTACTATTACTACACTTTCTGCAAATTTTCCCTAGTTTTGCACTATTACTACTACTATATCCTGATGTCTACCTCTAAAACTACTAATACTTCTTCCACTATTTGTCAGAGATGTAATAATCCAGTCAACACGAGTAGCTACAAAAACTTTCATGATGCATCAGTGATCAATGTGATCTAGCGCAACAAGTGCTACTAATGTGGACAGACTCTATGTCTGTACACTTGTCTGATCTAGATAACTGTTGTTTACTGCTGCGCAGAGAGGGTAGCCAAATGATGACAATGGGCGACTCAAAGATAACCAGTTTACTCTGTTTTCTAAATGGAACAAGAAATGATTTCTGTGGAAACATTATGTGACATTCACTCATTTTATACTCATAAAGAAATTTAGGTAGCTAAAACCTTACTAATTTACTAAAGGAAAAGTGAACGTGATAAAAAAAATAAGTATAGATCTGTAAGATGTAATTACTTTCTTCAGAGAAGTAGTGAACACTAGACTGTTATTTTTGTTACAGAGTCTCGTAAGAATGTGCCAGCAATTGGGTTGGTGGTGATTTCACCATTTCTAACTAATTTGGTAAGGATATTAAGAATTTTAATGAGATGCTTCCTAAGATTTTGATCCAGTGACACAAATGAGAATTGATGTCATAGAACTTGACAGAAAATTTAGTAAGGCAGTCTTGGGACTTTTGAATGATTCACACACGTTACAAGATGAAACAATACCCGTAAAAATGGTCACGGATGTTCACTCGTATAGACATTCGAAGAGTTCAGAAAAGTCATCCCTTAAGGATACAAGTGTGGGAGTCGTCCCCACATATCCTAGTACTTATGCTGAAAAAGTATGAGCTATTAGTAAACAGCATGGTTGTTCAAGCAGGTCAACTGGTCTTGTGACCAAGAGATCATCTGGATATTCAAGCAGCAGAATAGAGGATTGTTCAACATCAGCAGCAGCAGATGCGGATGCATCTTGCAGCATCAGCAGTAGCAGATGCGGACGCATCTTGCAACATCAGCAGTAGCAGATGCGGATGCATCTTGCAACATCAGCAGTAGCAGATGCGGATGCATCTTGCAGCATCAGCAGTAGCAGATGCGGATGCATCTTGCAACATCAGCAGTATCAGATGCGGACGCATCTTGCAGCATCAGCAGTAGCAAATGCGGATGCATCTTGCAACTTCAGCAGTAGCAGATGCGGATGCATCTTGCAACATCAGCAGTAGCAGATGCGGATGCATCTTGCAGCATCAGCAGTAGCAGATGCGGATGCATCTTGCAGCATCAGCAGTAGCAGATGCGGACGCATCTTGCAACATCAGCAGTAGCAGATGCGGATGCATCTTGCAGCATCAGCAGTAGCAGATGGGGATGCATCTTGCAACATCAGCAGTAGCAGATGCGGATGCATCTTGCAGCATCAGCAGTAGCAGATGCGGACCCATCTTGCAACATCAGCGTAGCAGATGCGGATGCATCTTGCAACATCAGCAGTAGCAGATGCGGATGCATCTTGCAGCATCAGCAGTAGCAGATGCGGATGCATCTTGCAGCATCAGCAGTAGCAGATGCAGATGCATCTGCTACTGCTGACGCAGAAGAGTGGAAATTAGTTGAAAATAAACGAAAAATTAGTGCGAATGCAAGTTGGAAATTGAGAGGTTGTGTTGGTAGTAACAGACTTGTGGGAACCAGGGTCCAGGCGGACATAAAGCAGCCAGGAGGACATCTGATGTTTTTGTAGGTAGTCTTCAACTTGATGCAACTGAAGTTAATATTAAATCCTACTTTGAAAATATATTTAATATTTATGCAATTGAGACATCAAAACTATACATTATCTAGGAAAAAATTTGATGTTTTTATAGTAACTATTGCCATAAGTGATAGACCGAAGATTTCTTATTTGGAAACTGTGGCCCCAAGATTTCATAGTCGATAAATACTACAACAGAAAACTTAGAGGTATGATCCGAATCCTGCAAATTTTAATCTGTTTCAAACATAACTGGAATGGATACAACATTATGTACGTATAACCGCTGTTCTTTAAGAAAAAATAATAGACATTTTTCGTACTTTAAATGAGAGTAGATTTGATATGTTCTTAATAAAGACGTTCTTGTCAGATGAGAAATTATGTGACATTGATTTTATAGATGAAGATTATGAACATGTTGGGGAGACAGACATTTTCTGATATAGCAATTGCTACTAAGGACGGTAAATGTTTGGGTAGTTTAATTAGTTTATGGAGAATGAATGAATCGATTAAAGTTTTTTTTTTAATTTAACTATAGGTAATTTTTATTTTATATTGTGGGTGGAGCCTCGAGTCAATGATATTTTCTGCCAAAGAAAGAGCTTAAAAAATTTAGATATAATTTTGATGAACACTATTACTACTTACATTTATTCCATATAACAATTCTTGTATTAACTGGCTTAGTCATGTGACAGGTAGAAATATAACTGATATTTGTATTAAAGATATATCATATAAATATTTTTATCAGAAGGGATGCTTACAGTGATGTGACTGAGTTATGCTCCTGGAAATAACTTAATATTCAGGATCCGAATGAAAGCGATAAGTTTGCTACTGAAAAACTTGGATGGAGTTAAGAGTTATACACTAGGTTATACACTAGGTTATACACTAGGTTATACACTAGGTTATACACTAGGTTATACACTAGGTTATACACTAGGTTATACACTAGGTTATCACATCATCTCCCACAAACTGACTCTTGTTATGCTACTCTTCAAATTTTAAAAGATTATCAGAAAAGAAAAATAAGTTTAAAATTATTCCAGACTGGAATAGAAATGTTAAATATTAAATGGTAGCGCTACATAAACATATATATATATATATATATATATATATATATATATATATATATATATATATATATATATATATATATATATATATATATATATATATATATATATATATATATATATATATATGTGTGTGTGTGTGTGTGTGTCATGCCGAATATGTAAAACTGGTCAATTAGCAAGAACTCATTTAAAATTAAGTCCTTTCTAAAATTTTCTCCTATACGTTTAAAGATATATTTTTTTCATTAATGTTAATGTAAAAAATTTTAATTTTGCACCAGAAGAATCTTAGAAAACTTACCTAACCTTATTATAACAAGAACAATTTATTTTAGCCTAACCCAACTTAATATATTTTTGATTTGTTCACAGTAATTTAATACTAAACAAACACAGTGAAATATATTTTTTTCGTTAGGTTCAGAATGATTTTGGCGAAATTATTGCATACACAATTTTTCACTTGTCCTATATGGCAAGATGAGCGTTGTGATGAATGGTTTGAAAAACCGACAAGTTAAAGATTGAGACACTTATGCAGCATATGGGAATCTTTATTCAGGAAACGTTTCGCCACACAGTGGCTTCATCAGTCCAATACAAAGAGGAAGGCGTAAGGAGAGTAGGAGAATGAGGTAATCAGTCCCTCAACCTGGAGTCGATGGACTGAACACATCGACTCCAGGTTGAGGGACTGATTACCTCATTCTCCTACTCTCCTTACGCCTTCCTCTTTGTATTGGACTGATGAAGCCACTGTGTGGCGAAACGTTTCCTGAATAAAGATTCCCATATGCTGCATAAGTGTCTCAATCTTCAAGATGAGAGTTGCTATTTAAGCCAAGATCGCAAGTTCTGCCTATTCGGCACGACATATATATATATATATATATATATATATATATATATATATATATATATATATATATATATATACATATATATATATATATATATATATATATATATATATATATATATATATATATATATATATATATATATATATCAATAACAACACTACACTAGCCAAGGAGTCGAACCCATGCTGTTTTGGCCAAAACAGCATGGGTTCAACTCCTTGGCTAGTGAAGTGTTGTTATTGATCAATACCACTTGTTCTGTGGGTACAATAATATATTACTATATATTTTTTTTTTTATTATCACACTGGCCGATTCCCACCAAGGCAGGGTGGCCCGAAAAAGAAAAACTTTCACCATCATTCACTCCATCACTGTCTTGCCAGAAGGGTGCTTTACACTACAGTTTTTAAACTGCAACATTAACACCCCTCCTTCAGAGTGCAGGCACTGTACTTCCCATCTCCAGGACTCAAGTCCGGCCTGCCGGTTTCCCTGAATCCCTTCATAAATGTTATTTTCAACAAATTTTGTTGAAAATAAGAAAAAGTTTTGGAGTGAGATTAACAAGTTAAGGAACCCTAGAGAACAAATGGATTTGTCAGTTAAAAATAGGAGAGGAGAGTTATTAAATGGAGAGTTAGAGGTATTGGGAAGATGGAGGGAATATTTTGAGGAATTGTTAAATGTTGATGAAGATAGGGAAGCTGTGATTTCGTGTATAGGGCAAGGAGGAATAACATCTTGTAGGAGTGAGGAAGAGCCAGTTGTGAGTGTGGGGGAAGTTCGTGAGGCAGTAGGTAAAATGAAAGGGGGTAAGGCAGCCGGGATTGATGGGATAAAGATAGAAATGTTAAAAGCAGGTGGGGATATAGTTTTGGAGTGGTTGGTGCAATTATTTAATAAATGTATGGAAGAGGGTAAGGTACCTAGGGATTGGCAGAGAGCATGCATAGTTCCTTTGTATAAAGGCAAAGGGGATAAAAGAGAGTGCAAAAATTATAGGGGGATAAGTCTGTTGAGTGTACCTGGTAAAGTGTATGGTAGAGTTATAATTGAAAGAATTAAGAGTAAGACGGAGAATAGGATAGCAGATGAACAAGGAGGCTTTAGGAAAGGTAGGGGGTGTGTGGATCAGGTGTTTACAGTGAAACATATAAGTGAACAGTATTTAGATAAGGCTAAAGAGGTCTTTGTGGCATTTATGGATTTGGAAAAGGCGTATGACAGGGTGGATAGGGGGGCAATGTGGCAGATGTTGCAAGTGTATGGTGTAGGAGGTAGATTACTGAAAGCAGTGAAGAGTTTTTACGAGGATAGTGAGGCTCAAGTTAGAGTATGTAGGAAAGAGGGAAATTTTTTCCCAGTAAAAGTAGGCCTTAGACAAGGATGTGTGATGTCACCGTGGTTGTTTAATATATTTATAGATGGGGTTGTAAGAGAAGTAAATGCGAGGGTCTTGGCAAGAGGTGTGGAGTTAAAAGATAAAGAATCACACACAAATTGGGAGTTGTCACAGCTGCTCTTTGCTGATGACACTGTGCTCTTGGGAGATTCTGAAGAGAAGCTGCAGAGATTGGTGGATGAATTTGGTAGGGTGTGCAAAAGAAGAAAATTAAAGGTGAATACAGGAAAGAGTAAGGTTATGAGGATAACAAAAAGATTAGGTGATGAAAGATTGAATATCAGATTGGAGGGAGAGAGTATGGAGGAGGTGAACGTATTCAGATATTTGGGAGTGGACGTGTCAGCGGATGGGTCTATGAAAGATGAGGTGAATCATAGAATTGATGAGGGAAAAAGAGTGAGTGGTGCACTTAGGAGTCTGTGGAGACAAAGAACTTTGTCCTTGGAGGCAAAGAGGGGAATGTATGAGAGTATAGTTTTACCAACGCTCTTATATGGGTGTGGAGCATGGGTGATGAATGTTGCAGCGAGGAGAAGGCTGGAGGCAGTGGAGATGTCATGTCTGAGGGCAATGTGTGGTGTGAATATAATGCAGAGAATTCGTAGTTTGGAAGTTAGGAGGAGGTGCGGGATTACCAAAACTGTTGTCCAGAGGGCTAAGGAAGGGTTGTTGAGGTGGTTCGGACATGTAGAGAGAATGGAGCGAAACAGAATGACTTCAAGAGTGTATCAGTCTGTAGTGGAAGGAAGGCGGGGTAGGGGTCGGCCTAGGAAGGGTTGGAGGGAGGGGGTAAAGGAGGTTTTGTGTGCGAGGGGCTTGGACTTCCAGCAGGCATGCGTGAGCGTGTTTGATAGGAGTGAATGGAGACAAATGGTTTTTAATACTTGACGTGCTGTTGGAGTGTGAGCAAAGTAACATTTATGAAGGGATTCAGGGAAACCGGCAGGCCGGACTTGAGTCCTGGAGATGGGAAGTACAGTGCCTGCACTCTGAAGGAGGGGTGTTAATGTTGCAGTTTAAAAACTGTAGTGTAAATCACCCTTCTGGCAAGACAGTGATGGAGTGAATGATGGTGAAAGTTTTTCTTTTTCGGGCCACCCTGCCTTGGTGGGAATCGGCCAGTGTGATAATAATAAAAAAATAAAATATATTCTGACCGGTTGAAGAGTAGTTGGAAGTCCCCAAGTGGAGATGATTCAGAGTAAAAAAATTTTCAGAGGCTCTTGTGCAGGAAAAACGAAATAAATGATAAATCATCTGTCTTTTAAAGAAAAATATGGAAACAAAGATATGTGGCCATTCTGGAAAGAGATCCAGCAGCAAAATTATAAAATCAAGGATTCAAATGTTATTGATGTAAGAATAATGTTGAGGAGATATTGCACATTTTAGTGATATTTTTTTTGTGCATATAATGAAGATAAAATATAGATTATAGCAATATACTGACAAACTTAATGTTGCAATTGGTGTTGATGGGATTCATTCAGTGTTGTTGACAAATGTGTCCCATGATTTGGTGCTATATATTACATATTTTGTGATTGCTTGTTACAGTTATTATATTCATAATACTTTCCTTAAGGGTGACATATATCATCTACTTTAAAACTCGAAAAATATCTCTGCTGAGTCATCTAACTATAAACCTGTTATGACATATTGTTTATTGAAATTAATTTGTTGGATATATTAGAAGGAATTGTGCATTTTGATTTTAGACTCATTTTGATTTTGCCTCATGTTTGGTGCTAAGCTTTGCCAGTAAGATGGAGGAAGGGCATTTGTTGCTTTCGTGGACCTATCTATTGCATTTAATAAAACAAATCACTTTATTCTTGGGAATTTACTTACGATCAGGGATCCCTCCAGATATTACATATTTTATTATGTATTATTTAAGAACGCGGAAGCAAGAATTGTGTAAAGTGGAAAAGAGTGATTATTATATCATTAAAACAAAGGGGTAAAACCATAAACCAGTTGATTGATCTAACTGTGTAGATCATCGATAACGAGGTATACCACCAAACAAAGTAGCAAATTGTATAATTTAGTCTACACAGCCGTTGCTTCAACATTAGTCGGTAAACTGCCAGTTGCATCAGCACAGACTTCAGCAATTTTAAACTTACTACAGTAATAAAGGCGTCACCCCAAAGTATCTAAATGTAGAAATCTGCCACAAAATCACATTTTTTCATAGTTATCTAATGTATTATACATTTTTTTAAATAATTTGAAAGGTACAATATAATCTAAGACATTGAGTAATCTTTGACTCTAAAATAATGGAGTTTTAGTCAAAATATTTCAATTTTATTGGTAAGCAGGAAATAGTCCGAAAATTCTTAAATCAGCAATTTCGATTAAAAGTATAATCATTTTCGTATTTTAGCTTAAAAATGATGAATGTCAGAAAATGCCTCCAACTACACTGAAACGTCGATTGAATGTATCTTATAACTTCATGCTGAAAGCATTTAGATAAACCCAACTAAAAGCACCGGACCCGATAACATCCATGTCAAATTAATAATAGAATTGCCACTCGCTACTGCACACATAATACATTTATTTATCCAGCACCATCAGTACCGTACCGGTGTACAGAGGGGTTAGAGCTACTCTCCTCTTTAATGGTATACATTACCGACAAGTTAATGAATTATACACACATCACATGTACAGCATCTGGGTACCTTTACGTTGTAGACGTTTCGCCGTCTAATGGCTTTATCAATACAGTGCATGGACATAATCTCAAGACTGTAGAAATAAATACAGAAGACATTGGAAGACAAGGTAATCAGTCTCTCATCCTAGGACCTAGAAGCAAGTGATGAGCACCATAGTCGCGAAGAGTCTGAAGCACAGGCAGGAAGATTAGTGCTTATATACTGGGGTCAGATAAGGTACAGCTGACGAAGGCATTGTCAACTCTTTGGCATAACGTACTTCCTCAGTGGAAGTAGGTTATGCCTAAGAGCTGAACCAGGAATAGGCAAGTAGGTTGTGGAGATATCCTCAGTAACAAGATTCCATGATGTTCCTGTCATATACAACTTGCCAGACACAGCAGCATCATGGTATCTTGGTACAGATGGAATCTCGACAACCTAATTGCCAAAACTTTTTCTTATTCTCTGCAAAATTTGTTGCCAGAACCTTTCCCACTCTTTCATTTGCTCTGCTTTTAAATTCTATCACCACTCTCTTAGCGTCTCTTATTCTCTCTATATACTCCTTCCTTCTTATATCACTTCTGCTTTGTAAGATCCTCTCATATGCTAATCTTGTCTCTCTTACCATTCTCTTTACCTCAACATTCCACCAATCACTCCTCTTCCCTCCTGCACCCGCCCTTTTATATCCAAAAACTTTTACTGAATTCCCTAACACTGCATTCTTAAATCTACCTCATACCTCTTCAACCTCCTAATTACCTATACTCTCATTAGCCCATTTTTTTTCCGACAGTTTCATATACCTTATCTTAACTACCTCCTCCTTTAATTTATAAATACTTCTCTCTTACTCGCTAACGCCAAACTCTTTGTACCACATCTACTTTTGGGAAAATACTAGATTTTTTTTTTTTAATTTGGAAAATATTGTCAGTTATTATGAAATTGTGCAACATTATATATATATTTAGTCATACATATAATATGACTTAGATAATAAGGAAACTTTCATAAGACTACATATATTTTAGGCAAAACTGATATAGTTTTTAGAAAATTTAAAAGTTAATTTTGATACATTCATGTTTACATTTAAAACACATTGCAACCCTCATTGTGTGTTGCAACTATAAAATAGTCATAAAATTTTTAATTACAGATATTTTGGTATTTTTAAAGCAGTTATTTCAGATGCTTTAAAAAAAACGTGTTGGGGGTTACTCACTTTTAGCAGCACTCACAACGATGCAATGTTATGTCATATATTTTTACTTAAGCATAATGTTGCATTATTACAAGTAATCTACTTAGAATAAGCATTGTATGATATTGTTGGACATGATGAAGGATGGAATAAGTTGGTTACAAAACCGTGAACCAGCAAAAGTTACAGTTATGTATGTGTCAGTTAGTTATAGGTATTTCAGTTAGTTATAGGTATTTTACCATTTTTAATATAGTCTTTGCAAATACTATGAAAAATTCTGGTGTTATCCGTTCATATTTGTGGTTATGATGTTGTACATTTATGTAATTTTTTTTTATTTGAAACTATATAGCTTATTACAAGTTACTACTTAATCAGGGAACGGGTGGGGGTTTGAACCTGTGTCAGGTGAGTTCTAAATTAAGGCCAGTGTGTTAGCCACTCGGCCAACTGGTTTCAATATTAGTCATCCAACTAGGTATTATTCTATTCACCGTATTAAGGTTAGCGAGGGTCACTACTGTGACCACAAATGCAGTTTTTAACAAGCGAATCCCACACCAGCGTGGCTGTGAGAGTTAAGACTCACTCGCCATGCGTTCCATCCCCATTTATTCCCTGATTTGCTTGCAATTGTGTTATTGCGATTTTTGTGAATTAATTACTTTAAATCATTATTCACTTATAATTCTATATTTTTCAGTCTTCCTCACTTGGAAAACAGGACTACCGTGTTTAATGTATTTCCCGGCACTTCATTGATACTTACTTTATTGATACTACTGCTATTATTACTACTACATCTACCACTGCTGCCACTATCACCACTACTACCCTAACTGCCACCACCACCACTACTGTTGGTATTACTACCACCAAAATCACTACAATTACTGCCACCAACACCACCAACACCACCACCACTACTACTGCTACCACTGCTACTACCACTATTATAACCACTGCTTCTACTATTACTACTACTACTATTGCTTCTTTCTTTCCCCTCTTTCCTCCCGTTCTTTCTTCGGTCTTTTCCAGCCCTTTTTCCATTCAGTTGTGACCACTACTACTAACTCTTTCACTATTTATTTTACCAATATCTCAGTAATTCTACCACACACACGAGAAAGGCCAGAGCTTGCTACCACTTGCAGCTCACAACACTGCCATCCCCACGAGCCCCTTTGGGGCGGGGCAGATGGCAGACCAGAGGCCTAGCTTCTCCCTGCGAGCCCCGTGAGGGAGGGGACTGTGGCTAGGCCTGGGGACACTTGATTCCAAAGATGAGGGGGTACTTGTACCTACTCCCATGGGAGACTTAGGTCTCGAGATATTCCCCAGACAGGGAGCCAAGGCCGGGTCACCACTCTTGGAAAAGACCCGGGCCGGGAGAGTACCGGGGAATAAAAAAAAATAAAAATTCTACTACCACCATCTATACAGCTGCCTTTACTGCTATTTCAGCAGGTATTCTAAACCCTCCACCAGCATTACTACCACTACCTCTACTCTTATTACTGTTACTACTACTCACTTCTTTCCCCTCCACTCTCTCATATATTTTCTGGCCTTCTCCAATTCTCGCTTCATTGTGACTTGCCAATGGTTCAAGATTGATCGAAACGTCTGTCATAGGTTTCCTCTCCTTAGTGCGAGTTGTTTGTGTCATGTAAAATATTCTCGTTCTTCATGGTATTCTGCTCCAAGAAAAAACAACTGAGAAACTACAGTTTGCTCGGAATAGGATGATAGGATTCATCCTGGACCTGAGACCAGGAGAGTATATAGGCCAGGATGATTTACCACCGCTGGAAATGGTTAATGTTGCTGACAGGATTAGGCAGCTGAAGCTAAACCATTCTTATGAAGTTACTTACAATCAGTGATCAGAATATACTGCTGCAAATTTTCTTGAGGTTGGGAATTCTAGCCAGCATGGTACTAGGGAAAGTGAACACAATTTTGTAGTACCTACAGTAGGTGACCAGGTCTCAGACACCAGGTACATAATAACAAAAGACCGTTCTTAGTATAAACTGGAATCGTAAGACAGCTAAAAAGTACTTAATAAATAAAGGAAGCGATTTTTGTTTTGAATAGGTGGCATTCAAATATTGTATTCAACTGCTAATTTGATTTCGTCAGTTTATTTATACTGTAATTCGATTCCTTGGAGGTTTTTCTTTTTAATTCTCAGGTATGTTATTCTTATGTACTTTATTTACCCTATTTTTTTCTTGTAATTAACATTTTTTGTTATTCATAATAATTTACTCACATTCTTGAGACACTTGAAATTATCCAAAGATTGTGTAATTGTGCCTGAATAAACTTATTATTTGTTTACATCCCTTGATTGTCACAGTCTAGTGGCATTGAATCAATAACAACACTGCGACTAGCCGAAGAATCGAACCCATGTCGTTTTGGCCCGCTAAATGTGAGCAAAAATCACACGTGACGCTTTAACTCACTGGACCACTAGCTTGTGGTTACGATAATATGAAATACTGCTCGTGAAGGTTATTACACCAAACGGGGATTAGAATGAAATTAGCTGAGAGGCACCGACACCACTGTATGTCTTCGGATTAAGGTAAAGCACCTAGCTCTGCTGGGTGCTTGATTCTTGTAGAATTGCGTGGTCCAGTGGGTTAGAACATCATATGTGATTTTTCGCTCTCCATGAGGTGGGCAAAAACGATATGGGTTCGAATCCTCTGCTGGTTACAGTGTATATATATTATTTTTTCATTTTTATTATCACACTGGCCGACTCCCACCAAGGCAGGGTGGCCCGAAAAAGAAAAACTTTCACCATCATTCACTCCATCACTGTCTTGCCAGAATGCTTTACACTACAGTTTTTAAACTGCAACATTAACACCCCTCCTTCAGAGTGCAGGCACTGTACTTCCCATCTCCAGGACTCAAGTCCGGCCTGCCGGTTTCCCTGAATCCCTTCATAAATGTTACTTTGCTCACACTCCAACAGCACGTCAAGTATTAAAAACCATTTGTCTCCATTCACTCCTATCAAACACGCTCATGCATGCCTGCTGGAAGTCCAAGCCCCTCGCACACAAAACCTCCTTTACCCCCTCCCTCCAACCTTTCCTAGGCCGACCCCTACCCCGCCTTTCTTCCACTACAGACTGATACACTCTTGAAGTCATTCTGTTTCGCTCCATTTTCTCTACATGTCCGAACCACCTCAACAACCCTTCTTCAGCCCTGTGGACAACAGTTTTGGTAATCCCGCACCTCCTCCTAACTTTCAAACTACGAATTCTCTGCATTATATTCACACCACACATTGCCCTCAGACATGACATCTCCACTGCCTCCAGCCTTCTGCTCGCTGCAACATTCATCACCCACGCTTCACACCCATATAAGAGCGTTGGTAAAACTATACTCTCATACATTCCCCTCTTTGCCTCCAAGGACAAAGTTCTTTGTCTCCACAGACTCCTAAGTGCACCACTCACTCTTTTTCCCTCATCAATTCTATGATTCACCTCATCTTTCATAGACCCATCCTCTGACACGTCCACTCCCAAATATCTGAATACGTTCACCTCCTCCATACTCTCTCCCTCCAATCTGATATTCAATCTTTCATCACCTAATCTTTTTGTTATCCTCATAACCTTACTCTTTCCTGTATTTACCTTTAATTTTCTTCTTTTGCACACCCTACCAAATTCATCCACCAATCTCTGCAACTTCTCTTCAGAATCTCCCAAGAGCACAGTGTCATCAGCAAAGAGCAGCTGTGACAACTCCCACTTTGTGTGTGATTCTTTATCTTTTAACTCCACGCCTCTTGCCAAGACCCTCGCATTTACTTCTCTTACAACCCCATCTATAAATATATTAAACAACCACGGTGACATCACACATCCTTGTCTAAGGCCTACTTTTACTGGGAAAAAATTTCCCTCTTTCCTACATACTCTAACTTGAGCCTCACTATCCTCGTAAAAACTCTTCACTGCTTTCAGTAACCTACCTCCTACACCATACACTTGCAACATCTGCCACATTGCCCCCCTATCCACCCTGTCATACGCCTTTTCCAAATCCATAAATGCCACAAAGACCTCTTTAGCCTTATCTAAATACTGTTCACTTATATGTTTCACTGTAAACACCTGGTCCACACACCCCCTACCTTTCCTAAAGCCTCCTTGTTCATCTGCTATCCTATTCTCCGTCTTACTCTTAATTCTTTCAATTATAACTCTACCATACACTTTACCAGGTATACTCAGCAGACTTATCCCCCTATAATTTTTGCACTCTCTTTTATCCCCTTTGCCTTTATACAAAGGAACTATGCATGCTCTCAGCCAATCCCTAGGTACCTTACCCTCTTCCATACATTTATTAAATAATTGCACCAACCACTCCAAAACTATATCCCCACCTGCTTTTAACATTTCTATCTTTATCCCATCAATCCCGGCTGCCTTACCCCCTTTCATTTTACCTACTGCCTCACGAACTTCCCCCACACTCACAACTGGCTCTTCCTCACTCCTACAAGATGTTATTCCTCCTTGCCCTATACACGAAATCACAGCTTCCCTATCTTCATCAACATTTAACAATTCCTCAAAATATTCCCTCCATCTTCCCAATACCTCTAACTCTCCATTTAATAACTCTCCTCTCCTATTTTTAACTGACAAATCCATTTGTTCTCTAGGCTTTCTTAACTTGTTAATCTCACTCCAAAACTTTTTCTTATTTTCAACAAAATTTGTTGATAACATCTCACCCACTCTCTCATTTGCTTTTTTTTTACATTGCTTCACCACTCTCTTAACCTCTCTCTTTTTCTCCATATACTCTTCCCTCCTTGCATCACTTCTACTTTGTAAAAACTTCTCATATGCTAACTTTTTCTCCCTTACTACTCTCTTTACATCATCATTCCACCAATCGCTCCTCTTCCCTCCTGCACCCACTTTCCTATAACCACAAACTTCTGCTGAACACTCTAACACTACATTTTTAAACCTACCCCATACCTCTTCGACCCCATTGCCTATGCTCTCATTAGCCCATCTATCCTCCAATAGCTGTTTATATCTTACCCTAACTGCCTCCTCTTTTAGTTTATAAACCTTCACCTCTCTCTTCCCTGATGCTTCTATTCTCCTTGTATCCCATCTACCTTTTACTCTCAGTGTAGCTACAACTAGAAAGTGATCTGATATATCTGTGGCCCCTCTATAAACATGTACATCCTGAAGTCTGCTCAACAGTCTTTTATCTACCAATACATAATCCAACAAACTACTGTCATTTCGCCCTACATCATATCTTGTATACTTATTTATCCTCTTTTTCTTAAAATATGTATTACCTATAACTAAACCCCTTTCTATACAAAGTTCAATCAAAGGGCTCCCATTATCATTTACACCTGGCACCCCAAACTTACCTACCACACCCTCTCTAAAAGTTTCTCCTACTTTAGCATTCAGGTCCCCTACCACAATTACTCTCTCACTTGGTTCAAAGGCTCCTATACATTCACTTAACATCTCCCAAAATCTCTCTCTCTCCTCTGCATTCCTCTCTTCTCCAGGTGCATACACGCTTATTATGACTAACTTCTCGCATCCAACCTTTACTTTAATCCACATAATTCTTGAATTTACACATTCATATTCTCTTTTCTCCTTCCATAACTGATCATTTAACATTACTGCTACCCCTTCCTTTGCTCTAACTCTCTCAGATACTCCAGATTTAATCCCATTTATTTCCCCCCACTGAAACTCTCCTACCCCCTTCAGCTTTGTTTCGCTTAGAGCCAGGACATCCAACTTCTTTTCATTCATAACATCAGCAATCATCTGTTTCTTGTCATCCGCACTACATCCACGCACATTTAAGCATCCCAGTTTTATAAAGTTTTTCTTCTTCTCTTTTTTAGTAAATGTATACAGGAGAAGGGGTTACTAGCCCATTGCTCCCGGCATTTTAGTCGCCTCATACGACACGCATGGCTTACGGAGGAAAGATTCTTTTCCACTTCCCCATGGACAATAGTAGAAATAAAAAAGAACAAGAGCTATTTAGAAAAACTAGAAAAACCTAGATGTATGTATATATATATATATGCATGTGCATGTCTGTGAAGTGTGACCAAAGTGTAAGTAGGAGTAGCAAGATATCCCTGTTATCTAGCGTGTTTATGAGACACAAAATATATCTATCTATATATATATATATATATATATATATATATATATATATATATATATATATATATATATATATATGTATGTATATGTATATGTATATAAACATGTAAGATATCATGAAGTTGAATGAGAAGGGGTGGTCGGGTGATGAGTAATGAGTAGTGTTGGGGGGAGTTAAGAAGGGGATGAGATGCACTGGGTGGGGGACGAATTAGATACTTCATCCAACCCACCTCATGCTCCATCACCCTTTTCTCACTTTCATCTATCATCCCTGTTTATATTCACCCTATCGTCCCTTTTCATATTCATCCCGTCATCCCTCTTTCATCCGGAGCCCATCGACACTTTACACCCCTCCTCAGCCTCCATCATTCCTCCTCAACCTCATTGCTCCCCTCTCCCAAACATTCCTCCTCACCCTCACTGCACCCCTCTACCTAACACTCTTCCTCACCCCTACTCAACATCCCTTTTGATCACCCACCCAACCTTCTCATCCCCCTCCCCATGCAATCCTTTTCACCTCCACCCAAAACCCCACCTCATCGTTCAGCTTTCAGCTTCAACACCCTCCTCCCCTCCTTCCCTCCCCTGACTCCTGCTTTTCCCCACAAGGCGGCGGCGGCGGTGGTGGCGGCGGCAGCGCTGCAGCAGTGGGCGTAGACCAGCGTCTGAAATGGTGCTGTGAGTCACGAAGGGAATCCTGTCTACTTCCTGCTTTACACAGGACCTGCCACGCAGGACCTACCACGCAGGACCTGCCTCGCAGGACCTGCCACACAGAACCTGCCACGCAGGACCTGCCACACAGGACCTGTCATGTAGCACTTGTCATATAGGACCTACCATGTAGGATCTACCATGAAGGATCTGCCATGCAGAACCTGCATTGCGGGACTGCCACTTTCTGCCTCAACAGCCAATTGAAGCACTATCTATAACAGTCTAGAAAAGTTAATTCGTAATAACCTCCGTACGACCGTATGGAAGCAGCGAAGGAAAAATCCTGGCCAGACTGAACACCATAAAGGTGATCCCTTAAAGCAGACTATCACATCCAGAGCTTCCAGAGGCGTCTCTCTGGCTGGAGCCACACCCGCTAGCCAGCCCTGCGGCCCTGCGCCACACTTCTGCCTAGACCTTCCCCGTGTGAGAGTGTTACGTATGTAAGACTGTGTCCTGTTTTCCATAGGAAGGTACAATTTGCTATAAATTTCTTTTTGTGTGTGAACGGATGCTGTCCTTAATAATAGTGTCTTAGGTGCAGGAAACCAGAAGAATAATGCCTATGTGAAGAAAATAATGTGTATACTCTTCAAAGAGCTTGTGCTCTAGAGTACAGTTATCTACCACATGCATGGTGTCCGTTCTTAGTCAAAAATATGTTTTAATGGACATATTTTGATTACCCGGACATGTGTAATAATTTATTAGCGTTGGTAAGGCAGCTTTATATAACATTATCCATCGTATCTGAATGTGTACCTTTTCATTTACTTTGTCCAGTAGGTGGAACAACAGGGGATCTAGTCCAGTAGTTGTGTTCATGTCTCTTCACTCAGCATCCCAGCCAACATTCTCCCAGCCAACATTCTCCCAGCCAACATTCTCCCAGCCAACATTATCCCAGCCAAAATTCTCCCAGCATCCTCCACAGGAAGTACGAACCGAAATTTTTCCTTTATAACTCTGTTATCATTATGTCATTAATTTCATGAATTTATATGTAATTTTTAGTGTCATTATTTCCTCGAAGTAATATTCCTCTTTACGGTGAAATAGATACATTAGTAACACTTGGGTATTTTTAATTATGAAGGCTTTTCACCAGTCTGAGGCTTCATCAGTTCAATACGAAGGTTATTGAAGGTGTTGAAACTGGAGACAATAGAAGTTTACGTAATCAGTCCCTGAGTCTATATTAAGGTGTTCGCCACCGTAATGTAGACGAATCTAAATCACAGACAGAAAAAAAATCGTTGCTTACATAGAAGTTAGACTATCTTCCTGTATATGGTTCAGATTCGTCAAGACGAATGCACCTTTATCTAGACGGAGGGAAGGATAACATAAGAAAGGAGGAATACTGCAGTAGGCCTATTGGCCCATACTTCGCAGCTCCATGTCAAATCCAAACCCACTAACAAAAATATTCGCCCATCCCATTATCGTGTGCAAGTCCCACTCAAAATCAACATCTCTCACTTATGTATTTATCCAACCTAAATATGAAGGTACCCAAGGTTTTAGCTTCAATAACCCTACTGTTCCACTCATCGATTACTCTATTTCCAAATCAGTCTTTCCTATATCCTTTCTAAATCTAAATTTATCCAATTTGAACCCATTATTACGGGTTCTCTCTTGGAGGGATATCCTAAGGACCCTGTTTATATCTCCTTTGTTGATACCCATCTTACTTACTTTGTAAGGAAGATTTTTTTATACAATGGATTAATGTTATCATTCTTCGCTAAATGTTTTCTAACGAATTTTTATCCATTTTGTAACATGGAGTCTAGAAATGAGCTGCATAATCTAGTGAGGACTTTCTGGTGATGTACAGAGGTGTGGTATAGCCTCTGGACTTCTGTTGTTTACACTTCTTGATATAAATTCCAGTAATCTGTTTGCCTTATTATGTATGCTTAAGCATTGCTGTGGTATAAACCTTGGTAATAAATACCGACACGTTAGGTTAGAAAATACGTAAGCAAACACTAAGACATACTTATTACAAAACGTTTCGGTCCTGGGACCTTGATCACTTCTAACATATACGGGTTAAAAGACAGTATGTATAGACGGAGAGGTGTATATATACCGTCCTTTAATCTCTCTATGTTGGAAGCGGTCAAGGTCACAGGGCAGAAACGTTTTCTATTAAATAAGTGCTAGTGTTAGTTGCTTACCATAACCTCAAAGTCCTTTACGCATTCTGTATGGCTAAGTTCTACATTATTTAGTTTATAAGCGCTACGGTTATGGACATTCCCGAGCTTTGGAGCATTGTATTTATCTACAGTGAAATGCATCTGTCACTTTTCTGACCACGAACTGAGCTTGTATAAATCGTCCTGAAGTTCAGTGACATCTACTTCTGAATCAGTTATCTTACCTATCATCGTGTCATCAGCGAATTTGTTCACATCACTAATAATTCCCTCTTCAAGGTTATTTGTATATATTATGAGCCACAATGTACCTAAAACTAATTCCTGTGGAAATCCACATCGTTTTCTACTCTCCTGGCTGTGATGGATATATGAGGCAGCGGGCTTCCAGCAGCAACAGCCTGGTTGACCAAGAAAGCGCCAGACGAGCCTGGCCCATGGCCGGGCTCCAAGAGTAGTGAAACTCTCGAAACACTTCAAAGATAAAGGTAAGGTATATCCAGTTTCAACACCTTCGACAGCCTATGTACTGGCTGGAGAAAAGTCTTCAGAATAAAGACCTATGTATTGCTAATGTCTTTAATTCATCATCTTGTGAGTACTGTATACCACTATTGTTACGAAATTCCTCTTTAAGTTGATTTACTTTATTGTTTTACTGATAAAACTTTCACATGATTATATATCAAGTTACTACTGACATTGCTGTAAAATTAACATCACATTGCTGATAAGTTAATATATAAATGAAGGAAGTCATGAGACAGCAGATATGAAGCAGCAGGCAGAAGGGAGGAAGCAGTAATGACGAGTCAGGAGGCAGCAAAGAGACAGAAGGAAGGAAGGAAATAGCGGCGAGGAGTCAGAAGGCAGGAAGCAGCAGCCACGAGTCAGGAGGCAGCAATCAGGACACAGAAGGGAAGAAGCTGCAGCCACGAGTCAGGAGGCAGTAAGCAGGAGACACAAGGCTGAAGGCTATAGACATCCGGCAACAGGCACTCGGCAGCAGTGATTACACCACACCACATCTGTGCAAACAGAACCTAGCACTGTGAGATATACACAACTCAGTCTGAACGCTCCCAGGACTCGTGTTTAGATTAGGAACTTTGTAAGTAATTAGAGGAGACTTATGGGGACTCACAGACCACTGTGTTACAGGTTAGTATCAGTTGGTCCTCAGAATGACCACTGTGTGACAGGTAAGTGTCACCTGGATCTCTGAAGGATCACTACATATGTAGCAGCTCAGTGTCAGCTTAATTCTGCTATATAAGATCCGTTTAAATTGATCTAATATCACTTAAAATCGATTATATATTTTATTCTTTATGTTCAGATTGATTTTTGAAGGTTTATGGTCCCCCCAAAATTTCACGTTTTACTCGGCAGAACACACCCTTGCCATTTAGGCCTTACTAGCAGGTTGGTCTATTCTGCCACATTTACGGCAGGACATCAGCTGGTCAGTTTGGGCTGCATGGACTCGTCTGTCATACGTCAGAAGGAAAGTGTGCCAGAAATGAGGTCAGTAACATCATCAAGTAAAGTCTCGTCATAGTTCGTTTCTCAGCAGAACGGGAAACTCAGTTGAGCACTGAGGTCTGACGAAAGCCAAAAGCGTCCAGATGGAGTCATCATGGAAGGATGGCAAGCAGATTGCATGGGAATACACCTGTGTACTACACTGGCTGACACCTACTTGCTATACTCTAAAGACGAAGGGGGTGAAGCCTCCAGTTTCAGGGAGACCCAGAAGATCAACAAATAAACAGGGCTGCCACCTTGCTATAACTTCGTCCCAGTATGAGCGGAAACCCTCACAGCATTGAACAAAAGTGCTCTAAGATTCCACAAAGAATTAGGTGAAAAACTCATCATACAAACCAAGGACCCCAGAGTGGCAACCTTACTCTTTCAGAGACTCGGCGTTGCTATTCAGAAAGGAAATACCTGCAGCATTATGGGAATGCGACCCTCCTCCGGGGAGCTAGATGAAGTATTTGAGATGTAGACCTTGAGATGTCATTTATGTTGTTCTCCTTTCCAATGCATTGTTAATGTATTTTGCTTGAGATAAAGTTCACATGATATATAAGTAGTGGTAGGAGAAGAAAATACTCAAACAGCTTTGACGAGAAACCTCTTTGGTTTTCCTTGAAATACGTTTATTCTCTCTTCTGAAGCTGTGGGTCACCAGTCACTAATATATATATATATATATATATATATATATATATATATATATATATATATATATATATATATATATATATATATATATATATATATATATATATATATATATATATATATATATATATGTCGTGCCGAATAGGCAGAACTTGCGATCTTGGCTTAAATAGCAACGCTCATCTTGCCATATAGGACAAGTGAAAATTTGTGTATGCAATAATTTCGCCAAAATCATTCTGAACCTAACGAAAAAAATATATTTCACTGTGTTTGTTTAGTATTAAATTACTGTAAACAAATCTAAAATATATTTAGTTGGGTTAGGCTAAAATAAATTGCGCTTGTTATAACAAGGTTAGGTAAGTTTTCTAAGATTCTTTTGGTGCAAAATTAACAAAATTTCCATTAACATTAATGAAAAAATATATCTTTAAACGTATAAGAGAAAATTTCAGAAAAGACTTAATTTTAAATGAGTTCTTGCTAATTGACCAGTTTTACATATTCGGCACCACATATATATATATATATATATATATATATATATATATACATGTATATATATATATATATATATATATATATATATATATATATATATATATATATATATATATATATATATATATATATATATATATATATGTATGTATACTGATCTCTGGGTGAAGGAGGCTCGAACCTACAAACCTTGGAACAAGGTACACTGGACCAATACCTCGGCGTCCAGCTTGCGCTGGACGCCAAGATCGTCAATATGACTTCAGGAAAGGTTACTCTGCTGCTGATCTGTTGTTAAACCTCTCCACTAAGTGGCACCAGTCACTGGATGAAACCAAAGTCAGCTGTGTGGTAGCACTGGACATTGCTGGCGCTTTCGACCGGGTGTGGCACCAGGGCCTCTTAGCAAAACTTCAAGCACTGGGAATTGCAGGCTCTACGCTATGTCTCCTCAGTGATTACCTTCATGGTAGATCTGTAAGTGTAGTTCTCAATGGAATGGAATCAGCAAGACATCCTATTGGGGCAAGTGTTCCACAAGGTAGCGTGCTGGGTCCATTGTTATGGAATGTCTACTTCAACGACCTTCTTCATCTCATCCCAGAATCACATGCATATGCAGACGACTGTACACTGACATTCACTTATCCAAGAGAAGAAATGCCAGCTGCTCTAAGCTACATCAATCACCAGCTGAGAGCTATATCAGCTTGGGGAAATAGATGGCAAGTAACATTTGCACCTGAGAAAACGCAAATGATCGTCTCTAGGCACCATGATGGTAATGCTGGTGCAGTAGTAAAGATGAATGGGAGGGTGTTGGCACCTGGAGAAGAAGTTGATATCTTGGGGTGAAATTTGACTCCAAACTAACCATGAAGAACCATGTTGTAAATCTTGCAAACAAGGCAGCCAGGAAGCTTACAGCACTTCGCCGTATCTCGCATCTGCTTGACAGTAGGGGTTGCAAGATTCTGTACGAGGCACAAGTATGCTTACACCTTGAGTATGCTCCACTTTCTTGGTTTGCCTGCCCCCCCCTCTAATCTGCGACTGCTTGACAGAGTAGAGAACAGAGCAAGACGTCTCATCTCTCGCCTGGACCAATCCTGGATAGATCTGTCCTTTCAGCAGAGCCTTCAACACAGAAGGGATGTGGGTGGCCTTACTGTTATGTACAAGGCCAATACGTGAAACAAGCCTTTATGCCACAAGACGGGCAGAAAGCAGCAACTTCACTCTGGCTGTACCCTTCTCCAGAACATCACTCCATCTGAGATCATATATACCCAGGATGAGTCGAGTATGGAACACATTCGTACAACATAATGATGTCAACGAGATAAAGTCAGTTGATCAAATGAAAATGCTGGCCCACAGATGGCTCCAACTTCATCCTGTTCCCTACTTGTATGTCTCATAACAATAAAAATGCTTTCGAATGAGCTGATGTAGGTAACAGCTCTTAGCTTGTCAATAAAGTTAGAAATCCTTAACCTGTAAATAGCTTGTCAATAAAGCTAGGGATCCTTAACCTTGTCAAACCCTGTGTAAGAAAAGAGAGAGAGAGAGAGAGAGAGAGAGAGAGAGAGAGAGAGAGGGAGAGGAAGAGGGGTGTGGCATGCAAAGAGTACGTAACCTTTATTCGGCGCATGTACACACCCTCATTTACAGGCTATCTCCCCCAACCAGCGAACCAGGTTGCTAAGAGTTGATGATGGGGCCCCGTCGTTCAACTAGTGACCAGGTTCTAGCCAATAAGAAGATGGTTTTGGCAATCGCAGAGGTTATGTGGGTACCGCTCTCCTGTCTGCCCTTGTCATTTCCATTCTAGAGCTGGTTGAAGCACGGTCTGCTATCTTGTGGCTTCTATTTCTGCTTTGCTTACCGTGGAGTGCACTATACTTATCACTGTACATAGTGTACATATTGCTGTTCTAAACTGGTGAAGGACAATATAAGTCTAAACTTTTTCTACTGTGTTTATTTGCTCCCATTACACCCGGGGTAACAGGCCATTTGGAATCCTGGGTTGTAATATGGGTAGCCTGTCCGAGAGCTGGAGCTGGACTTAGAGAAACGGTTGAGTTTAGGGTGAAGCTCGTAGCAGGAACATTGTGCAGCTTGCTGTCTGGCATTGCTTTACAAATTTTGCGTGTCAGTTGTTACTAGCCTGTTCGGTGTGGAGAATTTTTTGCAGTCAGCTTTGCTTGTATGCGTATTCTGCAATCATATTGTGCATAGCTAAGCGTGTTCTGCAAATTAACGTGTTACGTTGGGGTATTCTGCAATCGTACTGTGCATAGCGAATAACTTATGCCACCTAGACGAGTCAGACGTCTGGTGTCGGCATATACTTTGCATAACCTACCTAATTTGTCCCTACAGCGTTGTTGGGAAATTGCTCGTTCCATTGGCATTACATACAAACGCACTCTCACAGCTGCGCAACTGCGTTCACTGATTGCTGACAAACTTATAGAAGAAGAGATGGCACATCAGACTCCTCCCTCTACGGGAGCTGGGGCAAAAACTACTATGTTCTCGCAGGAGGAAGATGATACACCTACGGAGCAAAATGGTCAGTATAGTGCAGCTGGGTTGTCTCAGGGTGAATCAGCGTCGTTGGCACTTGAGCTGGCAAAAATCAATCTTGAGCAAACTAGGGAACAGAGAGCATTCGCAGGGGAAGAATTTGATAGGGAAAGAGAAAGGAGGCAGTTTTCGCATTCTGTAAATGATTTTAGTTTACAAAAAGCAGTACAGTTTGTTCCCCGCTTCAATGAGGCCGAACCAGAGCAATTTTTCGAAAGCTTCGAAAATCAGGCTAGAGCCTTGAGGTGGCCGGAACAGCATTGGGCATCTTTGGTTCATACAGCATTATTGGGTAAGGCACAGGAATTTACGTCAGTATTAAATGACGCTGAATTTTCTGATTATCAAGTAGTGAAGACCAGTGTTGGGAGCATATACATGTATCCCAGCCAAATACCGCAAAAAATTTAAGCTGGGCAGACGACAGCTTGATCAATCCCTAGTGGACTTTGTGAGACAGCAAACCAAAGCTTTTACCAGCTGGTATAAAGCAAGTGGTGTCTCTACCTTTGAGGAGCTGGTGCAGCTTATTCTGATTGATAACCTGCTGGAGTCTGTGGGACCAGAGGTTCGAGTCTTTCTGCAGGATCGTGACTTAACCACTGCATTGGAGGCAGCCAGGTTGGCTGATACCTTCGAAACTAACCGCTCCTTGTCCGAGCGGTCCCGTCTCTCTTTTCAACAGCCTGGCATCAGCAGAGATCGTCAACCTTGGAGAATGAAGTGCCAGCCGGAGGGAGAACGTCTACGTCAGCCAACTAAGTCACCTGGTGAGCCATGCTTCTCAACATATGGTCCACCTGCGGAGAGGCAAACTACTCATGGTGCATCTCGACAACAGTATCCAGAGAGACACCAGTGAGAACGACACCATTTGCAACGTCAACAGGGAGTAAAGGGCAAGCCTGTCGTCTGCTTCAGGTGCAATAAAGTAGGTCACATCAGTCACAACTGCCCCCATAAACCCCAACCCATTGGGAAAATCTCTAATATCCCTAGTAACATGTCCCCTAGAGAAGTAGAAAAA